>NC_142501.1:167764620-168068578 GCF_057876585.1 Rhinolophus sinicus
ATAAACACTACTTGAGTTTATGGGACTTGTGTTGTTTGAAGGTTCTATGTTTGTGTGTATTTATTTATGTTCGAGGCGAAGAGTAGTCTCGACAGCATTTATTCCTGTCACTGCGCTGCTTTTGTTCACATCGTTTCACTGAGCAACCGTACGTGATTCTTTGGTGTCAACCAATAGCTACGGAGCGATACCTTCTCTATCTTTAGCTCCCTTTTCTCTATCTTTCTAGTCCTTTAACCAGATACTGCCACCTGGATATCCTATAAATATTTCAAATTCAAAATGTGCAAAATTGATTTCAATAACTCTCTCCCTCTGCCTTTTTATCTTTTCCCAGTTAACGAAAACTTCAGATGCATCCAGGGTGCTGTGTGATGCAATAGGGAAAAACAAAGGCTGTGCAGTCAAACTGCCTGTATTCAAGTTTTCTATACTGTGAGGTCTGTTACTGAATCTTCCATGCATCACCTTTTTCATTTGTAAAATAGAAATCCTAAAAATACTACTCTCCTGGAATTGCTATACGGTTTCAGTAAGGCAGCTGTGTTAAGGCTGAGCACAGCACCTGGTAAACAAGGATTCCATGAATGTCAGTTCTTATTTTCTCCGCTCTCTGCACTTTTAATTCACTCACCATTACTATGTATACCACCCATCTTCACCTTTGTAATCAGCTCTCCTGTATCAGTTTCTCCTCATCTTTTGATGAAAGCATCTTACCTAGTCCCTTTTGTTCTAGTATCTCTCTTCTACCTTCATCTTTTGCCAGCTGCCATGTGACCATACCGTGGCCTTGCTATTAACATTTGACGGCTCTCAGAGAGTAATGCCCTTCACACAACGTGTTAGACAATGACCTGCGGTGTCAGTCTCATTGCCTGCCACTTCCCTCACACCTGCCATGCCATTTCACGCCTCTGGAACTTGCCACTTGCTATTGCTGTGTCCATCTTGAAGGCCTTCCTTCAGTCTGGCACAATCTATCTTTTTATAAGAGACAAATTAAATGTCACCTCCCCTATAAATCTTCCTAGGATCTCAATGCAGTACATTACCCTTTATGATCCTAATTTGCATATATCTCTTTTAGCCTTTCCCACATGTGATTATGTTCTTCAGCAAATAAGAAGCACTTTAGGAAGCAGCATGGTAAAATGGAAATTGCAGGAAACTGGGAGCCTGACAGACTAAGACAGGAATCTCACCATGCCTTAGGCAAGATGCACAGCAATGAGAAGTCTCATAACCATTCTGAGCCTGTTTTTTCATCTGTAAAGTGGAGAGATTAACTCCTCCAAAGTAGGGATGTTGTAATCCTTAAAGGTGATGTGTAAAGTGCCTTTCCCAGTGCCTGCCACTTGGCTTCATTGATAGCTCTACTGTTCAATGGAGATTCTTAAGATACCAGACTGTATCTTATTGATCTTAAATCCCTCCGCCTCCACTCTTTATGCCATAGAGCGCCAGCAGGAAGAGTTAGCAATAAATTTGCTCTTTGATTTATAAGGGATGCTGTTATTAATTTTGATTATCAATTTTGGCATTGATGACCTCCAGTCGATGGATACTATGAACAGCTTGCCCATCTGGGTTTCTATTAGTTCTTCTAATGCAGCTAAAAGTCTAGAAGGTATCAACAGTAAAGTCACATAAGCATAAACTGGAAATAAGGAGTTAAGTAGTATCAAGAGTTCATTTGCTACATCCTGTATGCACTTCTTTAAAACTATTTAAGTAACTACAATGTTTCTTAAATTATGAGCTCAGAAGAAAGGATTTGCTACAACTGTTGAGTCTATAATATTGGGTTTACTAGTCAAACTATATGGCTGGGTGTTCTTTAGAGAACATAGAATTGCCTATGACATCAGGCCAACTGAAGTGTAGCTTTTATACGTAATTTTATTATGAAACAACTAAAAACTCCAAGTAGAATTTAAATAATGTGATTCCTGCTTATTTTTATTTATTCATAAGCTGAATCGTCTTTTTTAAAAAAAAACACAGATTTTTCCCAGGTAGGATAGTTTAAATCACTGATATAATTATCTCACCATGGAAATTCAGGAGAGTATTAAAGACTGTGATGCCAGCCACAAGCCCCAGAGTTCCTTACACTGCAGAGCTGCACCCTGGTTAGAGTAACATCAAAGAAAAAAAGATGCATAAGCTTTTGTATTCAGAGACCTGGATTCAAATCCCAGCTCCTCCAATTTGTAGCTATGTCAATTTGAGAAAACTTACATAGTATTTGTACGCCTTAATTTGTTTTTCTGTAAAATAGGGTAATAATAGTGTCTTTTCCTCATTGGAATTTTTTTTTTTTTTTTTTTTTTTTTTTTTGAGAAATAAGATGCGTGGTGTGATTAGCACAGTACCTGGCATATAATGTGTGTTCAATAAATGGTAGCTGTCAGCCCCCAAATTACTTGTAGTGAAAGTGTGTTTAAACTTCTAAAGAACATAACAGGGCTCTGGCTTCCAGAATTTGGCCAACAGTGAAAGAGTAGCATTGTCACCAGGTAAAGGTATAATTATGCCCTGTCTCAGGTACTCTAATTTTATCTTTGCCCAGATAATCTGCCAGAGATTGATGGCAACGAAGAAGCAACCCACAGCATCCTTCCTATTCTGAGACAATACAGCTACATCCGTGATGAGAATAATGTATAAAGAACTACCTGTAAGGGCCCTGCATCAACTCTGTCCCTGTGGACACTGAAAAAGATGTTGGGTTTTACAGACACTGAGTAACATACGAGGTCTGACAATTAAGTTCGTGAACTCATCCTGCAAAAAGTGCCACATACCTCATTGCTGAATATCACTACAGTCACCTTTGAAGTAGTCCCCTTGGGAAGCTATGCACCAATGCCAGCACCTAGTCTACCCTTCAAAGCAATTTTGGAACTGTTTTTCTGGAATCAGAGCTGTCGTATTAACTTGATGACCTGAATGTCATCAAAATGTCTTCCTTTCAATATTTCCTTTATTTTTGGTAAAGAAAGAAGTCATTGGGGGCCAGATCAGGTGAGTAGGGAGGGTGTTCCAATACAGTTATTTGTTTACTGGTTAAAAACTCCCTCACAGACAGTGCCATATGAGCTGGTGCATTGTCATGATGCAAGAGCCATGAATTGTTTGTGAAAAGTTCGGGTCGTTTTCACCTTTTTCATGCAGCCTTTTCAACATTTCAAAATAGTAAACTTGGTTAACTATTTGTCCAGATGGTCCAAATTAATAATGAATAGTCCCTCTGATATCAAAAAAGGTTAGCAACACCATTGCAGCAAGTTCGCGAACTTAATTGTCAGACTTCGTGTAATGAATAGTCCAAGGATACAGACTAGGAAACATGTCTGGACTCACAGTGGTACCACCATTAGTGAATGCTGACTGAAGGCCTCCACATGCCAAACCAACACTAGGCTAGGTGCCCTCAGATGCCCCATTTACAATACTAATCACCACATATGGTGACAAACAATGAAAGTAATTAAGAGAGCACAAACGCGAGGCTAGGTGTCCTGCAGGATCTCTAGTACCGCTCTAGCACAAGAACGCAGGCTATGGTGAGGCCAAAAAGGAATACCCATGGAGCCATAGATAGGGGAGTCATACCACCATAGTCTCGCTGGCAGCTGGGTTGGAGACACAGGAAGCAGGAGCCACAGGATCCTGAATCTGCCTTCCACTTCTCTGCCAACCCACCAACCAACATAGCAACGGCAGTTATATCAGTGGCTAATGGCTAACTGGTTACAGCTGATGGCCAACTAGTCACAGCTGATGGCCATCTACTACCTGAGTCAGCACCTTTCCACCTGAGGCCGAGAGCCTGGAAACTACTCTCTGGGGCTCTGTCTCCACACTGAGAAAGGCAGTGCAGAGCCATGACTATGATGTGAGTCCTGAAGGATGAGCAGGAAGTTGTCAGACAGGGTGTCCGTTTGGGCTCAGGGCCTCTGCCATGCAGGGTCTGTGGTCCCACTCCCCGCATAAGAACGCAGGATATGGTGAGGCCAAAAGAGAACACCCACGGAGCCATAGATAGGGGAGTCATACCACTATAGTCTCACTGGCGGCTGGGTTGGAGAAACAGGAAACAGGAGCCACACAATTCTCAACCCTCATTGCTCTGCTTGCAGGCTCAGCCACCATCTTCTTGCTAGCCCCCCATTTTTTCTGCTAGCGTAGCCACAGCAGTTATATTAGTGGCCAATGGCTCACTGGTTACAGCTGATGGCCAACTAGCCACAGATGATGGCCATGCAATCACAGTTGATGGCCATTTACTACCTGAGCCAGCACCTTTCTATGTGAGGCCGAGAGCCTGGAAACTGCTTTCTGGGGCTCTGTCCTCACAGAGGCCCTCAATGTACTACCTATTCTTGTGAAAACACCGTGTGTATCCCAGCCCTCTCCTCTCTCAACAAAAATTCCCCACCTCCTCATGAGTCATTAGAATTGATTATGTACCACACCAAAGTAATCCCCAGGGTTGTGCCTGCCTACCTTCATCCTTGAGTGCCTATTGCCCAAATAGTCCAAATCCCTGTATCATTTGCCCTCACCCCCATAGTGTATCCCCATATTGCTCAGCATATTTCCTCATTTGCGTTGAATTTTGATCCCCTCTCCACTCCTCCAACCTTTCCATTATACCTTCGAGATCTTCCAGATGTCATCATCCTCCCCCAAATCTTCTCTAAGACCTCCTGACGACATCACTCTCCTTGCAGCTCTCTCAAGGACAGCTCTTTTGCTTGCTACAACCTGCATGTTATTCGCCCAAAGGAGAGAGGGGTCTTGCTTTGCTCTGTACTGAAACTTCCAGATCTTTGCTCCTCCCTCCTGATAACCTCCTTGGAAGCACGTGTCACATGACCAAGTATTTTAGCACCTAATCAAATGCTTTATTTCTCTCACCACTACTTATACACCATCCACCAACGTGGCCACTCAGCTCCTTGACCTGCTCATTTCCAAAATCTTGTTCTCACTCTGTCCAAACATCAGCCCGCCATGCCCAGCTGTACCTTACACCCTATCTTTACCAATAACTGCACCATCACCAAAATTTCCATTTCAAGCATCCAGTCTCTGGTTATCACCTCTTCTCCCACTGGGACAATTCTTGGATACTCCGAAGCATCTCTAACTAACATCTTTGCTAACTTTTCACTGACTGTGAGCCCTCTCTTGCCACTGTTTCTCTCCTTGACCAGCTTAGCATTTGTGGTTCCTCGTCATAATTATTGTCTTGTTTCTAATCTCAAATCCCTTCATCTTCTTTTCCTCCACTGTACTTATCTGAAAAACAAACAAACAAACAAAATCAACCTCAACATTAGCTACATTCAATTTCTGCTTACTCCTAACCTGCACGTAAGAAGCTAAATATGGCTGGAGAGCAAAAGACCGCCATGTTGACTTGTCTCACATTATATTTATATAAATGTGGCTCACATGGCTCTCATCACTGTTGAATAATTATCTTCACATTTTCCAAAGTAAATTTCACACTTCTCTTCTCAAACCTACATAAACCCTTCCCCTCCTCATCATCGGATAACCTTACTTCTGTCTTTACTGAGAAAAACGTATCAGAAAAGTGTGTCCTTATGTTCCACCATCATATCTACAAACTATCTCCATCTGTCCTGGACCCCCCACCTTGCCTCCTGCTTCGCTGCGCAGCCTGCTCCAATCAGACTAGCTGCTCTGCTCATGTACTGGACCTTGTCCCTCTGGACTTTTCAAGTACATTGCGCCTTCAAATAAATATTCGTTCTCTCTCACATTACCAATTTTCCTCTTTCTATGTTAGTTCCATCAACATATACCCATGTTGTAATAGCTTTTTAAAAATCTTTTCTTCGTCTCATATTTATTTCCAATTTCTACATCATTCTTCAGCCTCACTTTTTAGAAAAATAAAAATTTTCTGTACTTGTTTCTAATTCCTCACCTCCTATTTTCTCTTTTTTATGCCCCCTTCTTCTGCCTCCCCCCTCACTCTGTTTCAAGCCATTGTTTCTCAGTCTAGTTGTGTAGCACGCAGCTCCCATGGCAGCACACAGCAGCCAACAGCAGCGGACAGCAGCTTACCCCAGCCCAGCTCCAAGGAGAGCTGTTATTCACAATCTTAGCTGGAGAGGGCGCAGCTCACTGGTCCATGAGAGAATCCAACCGGCAACCTTGGTGTTAGGAGCACGGCTCTCCAACCACCTGAGCCACTGGGCCAGCCCCCCCTTTTCTTTTGAACTCATTCGAGTCATGCTTTCTTGCCAATCCTGTAGAAAAATTGTTCTAGTCATGGTCAGAAAAGACCATCACAAAGTCAAGTCCAATGTCTTGTCCCGGTCTTACTGAGCCACAAAGCAGTAGCATTGTCCCAGTTGCAGATTCCCTCGTTTCAGAAATACTTTATTTACTTGGCTTCTAGGAAAGCACACTCTCCTGGCTTTTTCTCTATCTCACTGGACATTTGTGGGGACAGAGTCCCAGAGAGCAGTTTCCAGGCTCTCAGCCTCATGTGGAAAGGTGCTGGCTCGGGTAGTACATGGCCGTCAGCTGTGACTGGTTGGCCATCCGCTATAACCAGTTAGCCAACTGAACTGGCTGGTTGGTTGGCAGAGAAGCTGGCAGATTGCAGATCATGTGAATCCTACTTCCTGTGACTCCCCATCTATGGCTCCGTTGGTGTTCCTTTTTGGCCTCACCATGACCTGTGTTCTTATGCGGGGAGCAGGACCAGAGACCCTGCATGACATGCCACGTGACAACATTCTTTAGAACACTTGCCTGTTTTCTGACTTATATGTTGGAGTGAGAAGTACCTCCTTTTCGGACTTCTTTATTCAGTACATTCAGTCCCTTGGTGGTCTCATACAGTAATACAGTCTTACGTTTGTTTGTACTTTGCTTGGGTGATTCCCTCTCCTTCTTCTGCCTCCTCTCTCCACTCTGGTTCAAGCCGTTGTTTATCAGTCTAGATGTGTAGGACACAGCTCCCTGTCCCATGCTGATATTATGAGTCTTCTGCTCCCCTCGGCTGAGGCAGTCGGTCACCAGTCATCGGTCAGCTGCTCGCAGCAGCTCACAGCGAGCCTCTCATGCTGGCCACTGGCCGCTCATGGCAGCACACAGCAGCCCACAGCAGCCCATGGCAGCACACAGCAGCAAACAGCAGCTCATGCTGGCTGCCGGCCACTCACGCTGGCCACTGGACGCTCATGGATACTCATGTAGCCTGCGGCAGCCCACCCCAACCTCTGGCTGCTCACAGGGACAGCTGTTCTTCACAATCTTAGCTGTAGAGGGAGCAGCTCACTGGCCCCAGGTGGGAATTGAACCGGCAGCCTTCAGCGTTAGGAGCACGGCGCTCCACTGGGCCAGCCATCTTACGGTTTTAAATAATACTTATAACCTGATTACTCTCACATTTTTCAACCCATCTTTTCCCTTAAGCCTAGTAGATACTTTTGCTACTTCACTTGTATATCTAATAAACTCCTCCAACTGACATTTCCATAAAAAGCATGACTTTCTTCTGAAATCAGCTCCAAACCCATTGTTCACCATCTCAGTCAACTGCAGCATCATTTACCTTGTGGTGTGTGTGTGTGTGTGTGGGTGTGTGTGTGTGTGTGTGTGTATATATATATATATATATATATATATATATATATATATATATATATATATATATTAATCTGGAGTCATCCCTGACCTTTTTCTTTTTCTTTCTTATCACATATCAATTCATTGGCAAACCTTGTCCTTCACAATCTATCTTTATTATATTCTGAATCCAACCCCTCCAACCCCTTCTCAACACCTCCACTTCCTAGTCCAAGCTCCATCACATCTTTCTACTGTTATACCCTCCAATGGACTCTATGTTTCCATTCTTACCTTTCTTCCTAACCCTTTCTCCCCACCCAGCAGCTAGAGGGCTCCTTTTAAAAAGAAAATTTAAATTATGTAAGTGTCCTGCTCAAATCTATCCATCACCTTCCCATATTTAGAATAAAATCCCCGGATCTTGACATGCTCTGACGCCTGTCTATGCCTCCAATTTCCTTTACTATCACACTTTCTCTTGTTCGTTCTTCGTCATCCACGTGACTCTTTGCCATTCCCACATACAAGCAAGTTCTTACTCCGGGGCCTTTGCACCTGCTTTTCCCTCAGTCTGAAACACTTTTCCCTCGTGTGGCTCACTCCCTTACTTTGTTTGGTCTCTGCTCAAATATCACCTCTTCGGAGAGGCCTGACCTGACTGCTTTGTCTAAATGGCACCCTTATTATAACTTATCCTTTTAACCTGCTTTGTCTGCATAGTGTTCCCATCACCTCACTCCCCCATTAGAATGGAGATAGGATGTAGAACACACGGAGGCACAAAGTTTGCCTGGATTCGTCACAGCTCTGTGTGCCCATGACAGTCACTGGACAGTTGAAGTGCTCAATCTATACTTGTGGCATGAATCGAAGAGTGAATGTTCACAGCTCAATGTCAAATTTCTGTTTTAGACATTCAGGGATGTTCTGAGTTGGATCTTTTAGTAGAAACTAATAAATGACTACATTCTACCTTACGTTATTTTAGGGCTCCAACCATCATCATCCACAGGCTAAATACATTTTAGAGGCTTTTTGTTTGTTTGTTTGGTTTTTAAATCTTCATATGAAAGTGTCACTGCAGAGAGACTCCAGGATCCATTGTGATGTTATTTGCTGATTTGGAGATTGTGATGCCGGAAATATGAGCCTCAAATTCAGTATCCAGGCCCAATAGCTCTCAGAGGAAATATATATCAAAGTAAACTTTGTGTAATGCAGAAAGAAACATTCATACTGTTTTGTTGTGGCTGCTATTGTTGTTTAGCCTCTGAACTTTTACCTATTTTTGTCTAGGCTATAGATATCGTTAAGTCAATGATAAGATCTTAATATGTCATTACATTTCTCCCTTTATCCGGAGACTGACATATTTTTAAAACAGACCAAAAAGTAGCAGTCTACCTTTTAATTAAATGAACAAGAGTGAAGACACATATATTTCCTTATTGAGTTAACGTAGGCCGACTTGTATTTTTCATCTCCGTGCTGTTTTTTTAAAAATAAAATTGTAAAAATGATTTTGTCCCCTCTGATGTCATGAAAAATATCCAAAATTATCATATATCAATTCATTAAGTACATTTACATCTAATTAGACAAAATGACAACATTGAAGGAAGATTTCTTGTTTCATTCATTTACCGGAATAATGAAAATGGACTCATTCAAGTCACACCACTAATTCCAACACATCATTATTAGTTTACAAAGTAAATAAGTGAGATAAAGATGTTTTGCTTTAACCACTTATTTTTAAACTGAAAGATTTATTTACTTGGAAGCTTAAAGGATGAGGCCTATTCTGTATTTATCGTTTACCTAGGACACATGGATTGATGCTCAATAAATATCTTTGAAGTGATGAATGTAGTACTTAATGTAGCTCAGAAGTTAAACTAGAAATTCAGAGCAATCTTCTTACAGCTTGATTTGCACCAAATCCAAGTTTGCAATATATTAACATTAAGGGAAAAGCCATTGTTTTTTAGAATTCTTCCTTTTATAAAAGAAATACTTTAATATTACTAGTTCCTTTCACCCACATAAAATACTCATATATTTGGGTTATAAAGTTGATTTTTTGTAAGAGTGTTCATAGATAATATTTTCACCAATGTGAATGTAAAAGTGTTAATGGAAGGCAAAGTATGTGTGAGACACTTTTCTAAGCCAAGTGTGGAGAGTTTTTTTAAATGAATAACTTTTTGCACTTGCTTTTAAGTTACAAACAATCTGGACTATTGAATAAAGAGAAAGATTCCAGACAAGATCCAGGGAATGACAGTACCGGAAGTTCAGAAACAAGGAAATGAAGCCGGCCACCCACTCCTTGGAGTGAAACTTGAATTTTCTAAATTGCATTTCAGACTTATTTTCTGTTGGGTTTTATACCAGGATAAGCATGTCTTTAAAGCAAGAAATATGTGACATAGAGAGGGTGAGAAATTCCTAAGGGGCAGTTGACTCCCATTTGTGTGTGTATCATCATATTTCGTGTGTTTGAGAAATGTACATTTCTACAGCTTGTTTTCACTAGCTAAATCAGAACACAAGGATCTAAAAGACTGAGCAGATGGAATTCAGTCTGCAGCTGAGAGATGACTTGCTACATACAGTGGTCTTTGACATAAAGTGATCTGAGATGGTGGAACGGTTTTCAGTGTGTTTCACTACTTGCAAATATCTTCCAGGCATGCCTTTCAAAACCCTTGGAGGAAAGGCCCATTACAAGTACAAAATACCATTCTGATGAATTGGTAATGTGAAAACCTGCTACCTTGGGTACAACCGGGTGTAGTTACTGAGCAAACAGAATCATCCTTCTAGCTTGGTTGTTACATAAGTATCTAGAAGAAAGGTAGTTTCAAGACCCCTTTCTTCTCCTCACTGCAAACTGAATCAAAATTTCCCAAATATTTGGTAACTTTTTATGGTACCTGGTAACACCTTCGGACCCTTTCTCTCCATGAGCTATCTTGTGGAATGCAACCTCCCTTAATATTGTGGATATTTTCAGGTATTTACTTGACTATTTTTACACTTTATTAAAAGAGAGTAAAGATCCATGGCTGAAATTAGAATAGAAGCTATGCCAGATAACAAAGGCTTTTGGTTTCTACTTTCCTTATAAATAAAAGGATAAATTGTGTTAACTCAAAAGAATAGGTATGTTCATATTTCAGATTTTCTAATAGTTCATTGGTTAAATAAAATGTTTTATTTACAGAAATAGAAGGGGCATTCCTTGACATTATGCAGACACTTCCAGCTAAACTAACACAAGTTTGGTGACCTCCTTATCAAGCTGCAAAATCACATATATTTTTTAATTCACCAAGGAGCTTGAGATACGATGGTTGGCTCCCATGTAGACAAAAAGACCTTTTACCTTTGCTCTTGGGTAATAATCAAACTGATTAAAAATCCTGATAAATTAAATGAGGGTATTCAACCCTGTTCTATTCACCTAATGCTCCCAGAAAATGATTTTTTTTCCCTTCACTGATTCTATACCTTAAAGGAAACTTGATGAATTACAGATATACAACTAGTATCCCCAGAGAAAAACGAAGGTCATTTTTTAGAGGAAACCACTATCAAATGAAAACAGCCTCCTACAAGTCACCTCTATATTACACACGGTTTAACCACAGTGAGAAAGTAGTTCATTGCTCATTTCTTATTTATTCCCTGGCACAATCAGACCACACTATGAAACCATGTGAGATGCTTCAGAGAGCTACTGTCAAGACATGAAACCCAAGACAACCCACGACAGCCACTATCAACAGGCAAACTCCAACAGAGTCTGGATTTGAATTTGGTTTTATGTTAAGGGAGGCAGATTTGCTCTGGTTTTTAATAATTCATAAGAAACAGAAATTACAATGTATTGATTGACTCAGTAGCCATCTACAAAGTGTCCAAAAAAGCCAAAGTTCAACCCCCATCCGCCCTCTTGTTCCACCGACATTTTGAAAACAAAGAAAAAAAGTAGAAACAAACAAAAAAAGTGAGAAAGAACACAGAACTGAATTAAGTAATTTCAAATCCTTATTAAAAATCTATCAGACTGACTTTTAGTTCTCACCACTAAGACATTACAAAGAAACTGCATGTGCATGGGTTTGCCCTCCAGGATTGATCTAGACCTTAAAAGTGAGTTGTACGGGAATGTGTGTGTGCTTTACATCCATTTTATAAACACTGACACAAGACAATCCTCATCACTGGGAATAATCTTTGGAGTCCAATCATGCAGAGTAATAAGCAGGAGCAAGTTAGGTCTTGTTGCGAGACAGACATGGCAAGGCGAACAGTTTAATGCCAGATAAAGGTTGGGAGATGTTTCCATTAGAATATACTGGCCGTTGGTCCCAAAGAATCAAAAGTTAAATATACAGAAGTCCATGTACAAACAGAGTCCTTCCATTTCAGCTTGACTGACCAAGGAAATGGGTCAAAGTAAACCATTTTAGACAGTGAAAGGACTGTCTAAGTGCCAAAAGAAATAACAAAATCTTATATTTTAATCACATGGAGAATAACTAATGTAACTATTTACATTGTAACTTGTTTGTTTTTACAAGAAGGAGTTTCCCTGCTTGGTTTAATGATATCTGTGGAAAATGTTGGGCTCTCATAATTAAAATTTATGTGTGTGGGGGGGGCGGGGGGGATGGGGCAGGGGGGGGTGAAGGTTTGTGAGAGAAGAGTCAGATTCCACTTCAGACCCAAAGTGATTGGGATCAAAGATTCCTGGAGCAGTTTTATTACTTTCTCTGAGCTGTAGAAGATAAATATTTCAGCAAAGCTGGCTGACAACATTCTTTACAGAACGTACTGCTTTTAAGATTTAGATTGTCATATGTTAAGAGAATGAAATAAAAATAGGTTTTATATAGTTTAGATTTTGCAATGAATATTTAAAATTTGAAAGTAAGTTTTGCTTATTCCCCCCCCCCGCCCCCGGCAGTCATAAAAGAATTTATGTATTTTCATCTAATCCATTTGTCAAGGTCTATTTTCTGACTTACCCGTCAGCTGTTATCAGTATCCTTAGGTAATATTTTTCTGATAATAATAACAGATTGAAAAAAAAAATGATCCTGCTCCTCAGCCTTCAATTAAATAGCTTACTCCACCTGGAAGGAATTGGCCAGGCGCTGGCCCACCTGTGGTACACATTCCTCCAAAGCTCAGTCATCAGATTCTTGAAGATGCAAGATTATTATTGGTTTTTATTTCACAAGAAGAAATTTGCTTGCAAGGACAATGCTTTTTTTTTTTTTTTTTAAATCAACACACTGACCCACAAAATACATATAAAATATCAAAGGGATGGTGGGTTTTGCCAAACTCTCCCAACAATTTCATTCTTCCTGCCTGTGGGCACACATCCATGCCTCCTACACAATAAGGATCATTGCAAAACCGATACCTTAGAGGTAGTGACAGAAGGTTAGGCATCTCAGAGTGCCAACTTCACATTCCAAAATTAACCTCAACCACAGGCAGGACCTTCACTTTTAAAAAAATATAATCCACGTGACTTGACACCTCTCTGCCTAAAAAGCAAGAGAGTCTTTTGTAGTAACAGGTGACTATCTAGGAATATATTTTTTTTTAAGAAAAGAAGACTCAATGCAGAACATAATACATTCTGTAAATTTGATAATAACATAATCCACCTCGTGAAGATATTATAATAAAGTGAACCCACGATCAGGAAGGGCTGGTGGGCTTTTGAAATAATGATTCTCTTTGTTATCCCATCATCACCCATCTTGCTTTGATAGCCTAGTAAAATCAATCTTTTAAGCAGTCAAGAAATCAAACCCTTAGCTCTATTTGTACATGATACTCCAATTTGAGGGATTTGTTTCATTTTTTTCTCTTGTGCATAAGGGAGATCTGGCTACAGGTAATCAGCTCCCAAAAGCCAGACAACAGGAGAGATCACACTAGTAGAGTTTAGGGAAGGTAGTAACACAGCAGAGGGGCATTGTCTAGTTCTTGCCTGGTTTAATCTGCAGGGGAAAAAATATCACTACTTCTGCACGCAGGAGAGAGGATCTAACTGTCAAGCACTTCTAAGATGCTGGTTGGAGATCTCTTTCTGCCTTTTTGTGTCAGAAGGAGATGTCATTTTGTGGCTGATGAAATTCCCCTTGCAACTCACTTTCTTTCAAGAGCTGCCTGATGTCTGCACTTAATTGCCAAGTACTAGGAAGCTGGGAGTAGAGTGGCCACAGGTGAAGCAAGAGAAGAAATGCAAAGGAGATAAGGAAAGAATAAGGTATACAGAGAAGAGAACTTTTTGGGTTGTTTTTTAAGGGGCTGTGAAGGGAAGTGTGACAGAAAGAAAGGTGAGAGAGCTCATGTGAATGTGGAAACATTTAAAAAATCCAGTCATCTGCAATATTAACCAAAAACAATGGCAGCAGTATAGAGAAACTGGACTTCTTTTATTCCAGGGGACAAGCTGCACAGTCTAATGTCTTTTTCTCCCCATTTTAAACAAATGACCTCTTGTCATGTATTCTACTGTGTGAAACAATCCTATAAATGACAGCATTGCTCCCACGGTGATGGTGGGGGCTGACTCTATTGCTTAAAAAAGAGACAAAGCTTCCCTCTTGTTGTATTTAAGGCAGTTTTCAGAGCACTGGCATTTGTGTTTGCTCTATTTTGAAGAGATTCCATCTGCCAGTCATATCACACTCATCATGCATCCATTTCATGCATTTCACTTCTCCTTCAGGTGAAATACCACCACACTGGTGAGCACCAAAATGATCAGAGTGCAAAGAGCTGTGATGGCTAGTTCACCATAGTAAATGAGAAGGGAAGCCTGGCCTGGTCCCTATTATTGCTGAGAAGTCCCCCTGGTTTTGCCTCATATATAACCCAGATGTTTCATAGTGCCTCCTTTGGTGCCAAGGAAAGCACTTTCATTTAATCTGAGCTAAATTCAGGTGACTTTGCTAAACATTGACATAAATTCTTCATGGCTTTAAGACAAACTCATATTGCTAAAGCTGTTTAGCAGCAGTAACTTATGGGCAGAGTTATTGCTGTCACATAGACTGCGGTACAAAACTCGGATTATCAGCCCTTCTCGGATATTCAAATTTATGAAAATAAACATAAAACATCAGTCATATTAATAGTCAGGGAAACTCCTGAGAAATAATAATGTCTGTGGAAATGGTTTCAAGTGCTGACCTGAGGATTACCCTGTGCTTTGGGAGTTTTTTGTTTGTTTTTTTTTGTTTTTTGTTTGTTTGTTTGTTTGTTTGTTTGTTTTAATTCCAGAAGAGGGAAGCAATATATTTTTTTCTTAAAATAAAACCTTGGCAGGGTATGAACCTGGGAAGTAGCACACTCATGCAAAACACGACTCACAGTCTGAAGACAGTCTCAGTAGGCTCATTTTCTGTTAAGGACGTTACACAGAGGCATACCACCCTGTTCCAGGGAATAAGTCTTACCATCGGATATGTACACAATACCCCTGCCTCACCTGTCATTCTCTGCCCAGTTGTGACACATAATTTATAAATTACAAATGGAGTCAACTCTCTAAAATATGGATGTCGGTGTCTCCTAGTAGTCAGGCAATAATCTCCTTTACGTCCTCTTCCACACTGCAACACTGCTCTCTCGTCAGTCCTACCCACTCCCTGTCCCACCTTTCTTCTGAAGGCCAAACCATTTAATGCCTGGAAACTGTTACCCCCTCCCGCCCCCACATTGTACATAAGCATCAAAGCATCACATATGTTCTTTCTACAAATTGGTATACAGGTGCCATTTAATCAGTTCAAATTTGGAAGCTACATCTTCAAGGGTCCGAGAGAGCTCACTCCCCCCATATTTTCCCCCTTTACATGTTTTCTTATAAGACATACAGCTTAATCAATTAACAAACTAAACAGCTTATATACTGGCAATATATTACAGATGGGTTTATGTCAGAGTAAGAGATCACAGGAAATGGACCATGTGGTACCCCAGTGCATGACGCCTTGGTGGAGCCCTGAGGACACTGACAGTAGCATCTCTAAGTTAGTAGTGTTGTGTGAATACAGACACATGCGGATCTGTATCTACATCCATCTGACTAGGCCAAAAGGAGCAGGTAGATGCAAGATAGAGACACACACATGCTGGATGGGGCCACTGCACACCTTGTCATGCCATTTGAAAGGGCAGTTACAGGTTGTTGGTTTTGCAGCCATTAAAATTATACTTTATGGAAAAGGCTTCTCTAATTGTATTTGATTTGCTTTCCGTAGTAAGCATTGTTGGAAGAAGACCAAAGCAAGAGCAACTAGAAGTTAAATATACATTTGGCTTAGCTGCAATACAGAACTCTGGAGAAGAAGCAGGCTGAAAGATTTGTTTCAATTTTAGGCGTGGATTCTCTCCCTTGCTGTTTTCTTGTCATTGCGTGTCTCCATGTGCGCATGAGTGTCTGTGTGTGTGTGTGTGCGCGCGCGTGCATGTGTGTGCATGTGTGTGTGTGTGTGTGTGTGTGTGTGTGTGTGTGTGTGTGTGTCACTGCCATCACATCATCTCCTGAAGAACGCTGGGTTTCGCAGGCAGGCGGCTAGTCACCTGCAACAACCCAGGGGTCCTGCCGAGGCTTCCAGGCTGCTGTCAGTGTCAGATGCCAGGGTCTGGTCGGTGGACATGGAGGAGATGTCATTGACGGACGAAGATGGGGGGAGACTCTCACTGCTGTTCACTGCTGCACCTGTGCTAAGGAAATGAAGGCCAACATGACTAAATCTGGAACTAGACTCAGCGTTATGTCACTCAAGATGCGGGCATGGGCAAATACAATAAGGATGTCTAGTGCATCATTCATTTGAAAAGACTTCACAGAACAACTAATACAGGGCACTCTATTAGATGGTGAAAATCAAAGCATAACAGCACAGAGTCCCAGGTCACAAGTTACTCACAGTTAGTGCTGTAGTTAACAAATCTCACTTTAATTTAGAAATTAATGTTCTTCAAAGAATACAAACTAAAAACCCCACTGAAAACCCCAGTCACCCCCTACACCTCCAATATTGTAATTTAGTGGCATTGGGTGGAGCCAAGACATTGGTATTTTTTAAAAGCTTCCTGGAGACTGTGTAATAAAGGGTTGAAGACCACTGTTCTGTGGAGAAGGCAGATGAGCAAAACCCTGTAATGTAATGATCTGATCCTGGATGCTTTTAATGCAGGGAACTTTAAAAGCAAACACATGTAAGGATTCTATCCCAGAAATATGGGTTGACGTGAAGCCCTGAAATCCCATTTACTTGGAGACTATAGCTCTGGAGAAAGGAAGGACTATTAAGTAAATATTATTACATAGTCATTAATATGACATCAAGTTAAAATCCATATAGAAAAGCCAGTTGGACTTTTGATGAAAGTTACCATAGACCAAAAAAAAAAAATAGAAGCCAGACCATACCTTTTGATTGTGTTTACTTTCCTGCAGGCTTGCTTACCTAGGAAACTACAAATAAGAACTCTAAATTATTAACTTAGATTAATTTGCAAAAACCCTGTTTCCCCAAAAATAAGACCTAGCCGGACAATCAGCTCTAATGCATCTTTTGGAGCAAAAATTAATATAAGACCCAGTATTATATTATATATTACATTATATTATATTATATTATATTATATTATATTATATTATATTATATTATATTATATTAAAGACCCAGTCTTATATTATAGTAAAATAAGACTGGGTCTTATATTAAATTTTGATCCAAAAGACACATTAGAGCTGATTGTCCAGCTAGGTCTTATTTTTGGGAAACAGGGAATTCTTTTATTTATCTATTATGTGGCAATATAATGATTTTATAACTCTGAAAAGAAATTTGCTCATGGTAATCGCTCAATAAATACTTGCTGAGTTATAATAGCTTTGAGAACTACAAAGGAAAGATGAACCAGAGATGCTGTGAAATAAAATTAAACCATGGCACCCTGGAAAGAGTCAATTTAATTTTTCTCTTTATATAGTCTTTATACTTAAGCAATATGGGTGATATAATGCATAATTTGTGAAATAGTTTACTATTAAAAGTATCTACAGTACAATCATTGAATAAAATAAGAGATAAAGAAGTCTCATTAAAATTGTATCATATTTGAGCAAAGATAGGGTGTAAGATATATTTGATGAAAAATAATAAACCCTAAATAAGTATTATCATTTAAATCTAACAAATCAGAAAAAAATAGTGTAATGAAGTAGAGAGAGTAATACCATCTCTTTGTTCTGAGGGTAGACATTTCCTGCCTGTGGAGAAAATGTAATTAAAATGTGAAAATATCTGGAGAGGACTCATACACCTACACTGAGACAGATTATAAGTATTCTATACGTATTTTAAATTTTTATTTGTCAATTATAAATATATTTTTGTAACTTATGAAAAATGTGCAAATATATAGGAAAAAGATAATACATTGTATCATCAAATTAATGATGAAAAAAACTGTTAAATTAGGTATATTTCTTTTTTGTCTTTTTGCTAGGAAGTTTCTCTAATTGTAATTACTTAATATATATTCTTTTGTATCATATTTTTATATACAAAAAGGCTTACAGAAGTATCAATACCCAAAGACTGAGAGACATAGGTGGTCTACCTAATACATACCGTAGAAGCAAACACAGAGCAACAGCCAGAATAAGGAAACAAAGAAACATGTCCCAAATAAAAGAACAGAAGAAACTTCAAGAAATGGAACTAAATGAAACAGAGACAACTTACCAGGTACAGAGTTTAAAATACTGATGATAAGAATAATGAAGGAACTTAATGAGAATTTCAATAAAGAGATAGCAAGCATAAAGAAGGATATAAAAACCATGAAAAATAACCAGTCAGACATAAAGAGTACAATAACTGAAGTGAAGAATACACTAGAAGGCATCACCAGCAGATTAGATGAAGCAGAGTCAAATCAGCAATTTAGAAGACAAAGTAGTAGTTAGTATTCACCCAATCAGAACAACAAAAAGAAAAAAGATAAACAATGAAATAGTTTAAGAGACCTGGGGGACAACATCAAGTGCAACAACATGTGCATCATAGGAATACCAGAAAGAGAAGAGAGGGAGCAAGAGATCCAGAACATATTTGAAGAAATAATGACTGAAAACTTCCCTAACCTGGTGAAAGAAAGTGACATACAAGCCCAGGAACTGCACAGACTTCCAAACAAGATGAACTTAAACAGGCCCACACCAAAACACATCATAGTTAAAATGACTAAGAGAGAATCTTAAAAGTAGCAAGAGAAAGACACCCATTTACTTACAAGGGTGTTCCCATAAGACTATCAGCAAATTTCTGCAGAAACTTTTCGGGCCAGAGGGAGTGGCAGGAAATATTCAAAGTGATAAAAAGAAAAACCAAAGGCCTACAACCAATATTGCTCTACCCAGCAAGGTTATCATTTAAAATTGAAGGAGAGATAAAGAGCTTCCCAGAGAAGAGTAAGCTAAAGGAATTCATTACCACCAAGCCAGTACTGCAGAAAATGTTAAAAGGGGTTCTTTAAGCAGAAGAAAGGTGAAAACAAACTAACTAACGAAGACCAGAAATATGAATAATAAAATGGCAATAACTATGTACCTATCAATAATCACTTTAAATGTAAATGGATTAAATGTTCCAATCAAAAGACATAGGGTGGGAGAGTGACATCATAGAAATGGCAGCAGTGAGGTGAGCTTCTTGAGTTCTCCCCTGGAAGTTACCACAAATTAAACATCTATAACTCACCGAAGGATTCTCTGCTCATCGCACAGAACAGCTAAGAGACTCACATGAAGATTACCTGAAGATGGGCAAACTGGGAGAGCGGGGGAAGAGGGAAGGGAGAAGTGCGGACACAGGGCTAGCAATTGCAGCTGTGGACATGCGGGACCTCAGGACGCAGACCCGAGATCACAACAGCCAGGCTGTGGGCTCTCTCCCTGTGCCCCACAGTCTTGCCGAGAGATCATCATATAGGACGGCAGTGCCCAGCGTTGGAAGCAGAGGCCTCAACTGAGAAATGCAGCTGGGCTCTTTCAGTCAGACAGAAAGCAGAGAAAATGCCTTACTCGGATCCCTCAGCCCACTCTTCCACAGCAATCCTACCTCCACCCTTCCAGAGTCTTAAACTGGTCCCTGAATGGAAAGGAGTAGTGTCAGATTACAGAGGAGCTGCAGCCCTCAAGAACTGGAAAAAGCCAGGTTGCAGCTGTGGCCTAGGGAAGAGGCTGGGAAGACTGTGACACTGCTGGGCTGGCCAGGGAGACAAAGGCACCTGCCTACCCAGTCCCCACCTTTTCTGGGCAACTCCTGGCAGGGCAATTAGAGATACTGAGACACACACAGCAGTCAGCAGCAGGTGGTAGAGGCAGCACTGGGCTTTTAGAAGCTCAGAAATCTCACACCCTCCACATACCCCCAACAGAAGAAATGCCATAAGACTCAGGAGACCTGGACACAGGGAATAAGCCCACCTCCCAGTGGCTGGCTGTTGTGCTCTCAGTGTGCGTTTGTGCAGGTGAGAGCAGAAACTGCACTGAGTTTGTAAAAACTACCAACCATATCCCATAGCCCCATTCATCTAGAACTGCAGTGCCAGGGTCACTCTGGATACCAGGTAGCCGGCTCTGCCTCCACAAGATGCAAAGGAGTCTTTGTACAACGGAGGGCAAACTGGAGATAGCTTGGTGGGCTTAAGCCAAGACTGGTACTGTTTTTTTTGTTTTCTTATTATTATCATTTTTAGTTAACTAAAATATATATTTAGTTAGATAGATAGATAGATGATAGATAGATAGATAGATAGATAGATAGATAGATAGATAGATAGATAGATAGATAGATAGATCAGAAAAAAATATATATATATATATATTTTTTTTTTCCCCCCTACTTTCTCTCTCTCTCCTTTTCTTTTTTCTTTTCCTTGTTTTCCTTTTCCTCCTTCTTTCCATTTTTTTGTATTGATTTTTTGGGGGGTTGTTGCTATTTTTTGTTTTGATTTTTGTATTTTTGATATTTTTGTTTGTGTTGAGTATTGTTGTTGGTTGTTTTTACATGTGAGTGTATTTTTGTTGTTGTTGTTGTTTTTTTTTGTCCTGAAATTGCCCTGCATGAGGGCCCAGCCCAAGTGGCACAAGAATCAACACACACACATAGGCCAACTCCAGACCAAATCAGAGCATTGTGGGGTTTGACCTACAAGTGACACACCCAAAAGAATTCTCTACAGGCACAAGAGCCCATAGGGGCCAAGCCTCATCTGAGGGGTCAACCCTCACACAGCAGCACATACATTGTGGGCATAGCCAATTCTCATAGCTACTCAGCCTGGGAATCAATCTCACCCACTGACAAGCCAAAAGCAATTAAAGCTCAATTCAACAGGGGAATACACACAACACAAGGGACATCTCTGGAACACATGCACAGGAGAATAAGGAGACTGTGCAATACAAATATAAACAACACATTCTATGTAAGAGCACCCAGCAAAGACTGAGAGACCTAGGGAATCCACCTAATACATCGAAGCAAACCCAGAGAGTCAGCCAGAATGAGGAAACAAAGAATTATGTCCCAAATAAAAGATCAGAAGTAGCCTCCAGAATTGGAACTAAATGAAATAGAGGTAACCAATTTATCAGAGACAGAGTTTAGAACACTGATGATAAGAATGTTTAAGGAACTTAGTGAGAACCTAAAGAAGGATAGAGAAATCATAAAAAAAACAACCAGTTAGAACTAAAGAATACAATAACTGAAATAAAGAACACACTCAAATCACCCTGCATGAGGGCCCAACCCAAGTGGCACAAGCATCAACCCACCCATAAGCCAACTCCAGACCAAAGGAGTTACCAGCAGATTAAATGAAGCAGGGGATCAAATCGGCAATTTAGGAGACAAGATAACAAAGATCACTCAATCGGAACAACAAAAAGAAAAAAAGAATAAAAAACAATGAAATAGTTTAAGAGACCTGTGGGATAACATCAAGTGCAACAACATGTGCATCACAGGAATACCAGGAGAAAAGAGGAAGCAAGTGATCAAGAATATATATGATGAAATAATGACTGAAAACTTCCCTAAACTGGTGAAGGAAATCGACATACAAGCCCAGGAAGTGCACAGAGTTCCAACCAAGATGAACCCAAACAGGCCCACACTAAGACACATTATAGTTAAAATGGCAAAGGTTAAAGACAAAGAGAGAATCCTAAAAGCAGCAAGAGACAGATAGTTACTTACAAGGGAACTTCCATAAGACTATCAGCTGACTTTTCTACAGAAATTTTGCAGGCCAGAAGGGAGTGGCAGGAGGTATTCAATGTGATGAAAAACAAAGGCCTACAACCTAGATTGCTTCATCCAGCAAGGCTATTATTTAAAATTGAAGGAGAGATAAAGAACTTCTCAGAAAAGAATAAGCTGAAGGAATTCATTACCACAAAGCCAGCATTGCAGGAAATGTTAAAAGGGCTTCTGTAAGCAGAAGAAAGATGAAAACAATCTAATTAATGAAGACCAGAAATAAAAACAACAAAATGGCAATAACTATGTACCTATCAATAATCACTTCAAATGTAAATGGATTAAATGCTCCTATCAAAAGACATAGGGTGGCTGAGTGGATAAAAAAACAAGATCCTAGCATATGCTGTATACAAGAGACTCACCTCAGATCAAAAGACACACACAGGTTGAAAGTAAAGGGATGAGGTAAGATATTTCATGCAAATGGAAATGAGCAATATTTATATCTGACAAAATAGATTTTAAAATGAAGAATGTAATAAAAGACAAAGGGCACTACATAATAATAAAGGGATTGATCCCACAAGAGGACATAACCCTAGTAAACATCTACGCACCCAACATAGGAGCACCTAAATATATAAAATAGATATTGACTGACATAAAGACAAAGATCAACAGTAACACTATCATAGTAGGGGACTTCAACACACCTCTGACAACAAGGGAAAGATCCTCCAGACAGAAAATCTATATGGAAACAGCAGCCTTAAATGACACATTAGAACAGTTTAATTTAATTGATATTTTTAGAGCATTTCACCCCAAAGCTGCAGAATATACATTCTTCTCAAGTGCATATGGAACATTTTCCAAGACAGACCACATGTTAGGCCATAAAACAAGTCTCAATAAATTTAAGAAAATTGAAATCATATCAAGCGTCTTCTCTGACCACAGTGCTATGAAATTAGAAATCAATTACAAGAAAAAAACTAGAAAACACATAAATACATGGAGGCTGAATAACATGTTACTAAATAATGAATGAGAAATAACAATGAGATCAAGGAAGAAATCAAAAGATACCTCAGACAAACAAAAATGAAAACACACTGTGGGATGCAGTGAAAGCAATCCTAAGAGGGAAATTTATAGCAATGCAGGCCTACCTAAAGAAATAAGAAAAATCTCAAATCAATGGTTTATCCTTACACCTAAGAGAACTGGAAAGAGAACAGCAAAATAAGCCCAAAGGGAGTACAGAGCGGAAATAAATGAAAACAAACAAACAAGAAACACAATACAAAAGATCAATGAAACCAAGAGCTGGTTTGATGAGAAGATAAGCAAAATCGACAAACCTTTAGCCAGACTCATCAGAGAGAGAGAGAGAGAGAGAGAGAGAGAGAGAGAGAGAGAGAGAGAGAGAGAGAGAGAGAGAGAGACCAAACTAATAAAATCAGAAATGAAAGAGAAGTGACAACAGACGCCACAAAAATACAAAAAAAAATTTAAGAAAATACTACAAGCAACTATATGCCAACAAATTAAACAATCTGGAAGAAATGGATAATTTTCTAAAAGCATACAACATTCCAAGGCTAACTCAAGGAGAAACGGAAACTGAATAGACTGATTACTACCAGTGAAATTGAATCGGTAATCAACAACTTCCCAACAAACACAAGACCTGGACCAGATGGCTTTACAGGTGAATTTTACCAAACATCCAAAAAAGAACTATCACCTATTCTCCTCAAACTATATCAAAAAATCCAGAAGGAGGGAAAACTCCCAAACTCTTTTTATGTGGCCACTATCACCTTGATCCCAAAATCAGACAAAGACATTATAAAAAAAAAAAAAGAAAGAAAACTATAGGCCAATATCCCTAATAAACATAGATGCAAAAATCCTCAACAAATAAAATACTTAGGAATAAATTTAACCAAGGAATAAAAAACCTGTACTCAGAAAATTATAAGACATTGAAGAGAGAAATTAAAGAAGATACAAATAAATGGAAACACATATCATGCTCATGGATAGGAAGCATTAATATAGTTAAAATGTCCACACTGCCTATGGCAATATATTGATTCGACGCAATCCCTATCAAATCACCAATGACATTTTTCACAGAACTAGAACATATAATCCTAAAATTTATATGGAACCATAAAAGACCCCAAGTAGCACGGCAATCTTGAGAAATAAGAACAAAGTGGGAGCTATCATGCTACCTGACATCAAATTATACTACAAGGCTACAGTAATCAAAACAGCATGGTGTTGGCATAAAAACAGACACATAGATCAATGGAACAGAATAGAGAGCCCAGAAATAAATCCATACTTATATGGTCATTTAATCTACAACAATGGAAGCAAGAATTTACATTGGGATAAAGCCAGTCTATTTAGTAAGTGGTGCTGGGAAAACTTGACAGACACATTAAAAAAAATGAAGCTGGACCACTTCCTTACATCATATACAAGAACAAATTCAAAATGGATTAAAGACTTAAATGTAAAATCTGAAACCATAAAACTCCTAGAAGAAAATATAGGAAGTAAATTTGCAGACGTTACCCTTAGTAATATTTTTACTGATATATTCCCTCGGGCAAGGGAAGCAAAAGAAAAATAGACATATGGGATTACATGAAACTAAAAAGTTTTTTCATAGCAAAGGAAACCATCAATAAAACAAAAAGGCATCCTACTGAATGGGAGAAGATTTTTTCCAATGATACATCTAACAAAGGGTTAATATCCAAAATTTATTTTAAAAAACTCATACAGCTCAACACCAAAAAAACAAACAACCCAATTTAAAAAATAGGTATTGGACATGAAGAGACATTTTTCTAAAGAGGACATAGAGACAGCCAACAAACACATGAAAAAATTCTCAACATCACTAATCATCAGAGAAATGCAAATAAAAACCACAATTAGATACCACCACACACAGGTCCGAATGGCTATCATTAATAAATCAACAAACAACAAGTCCTGGTGAGGGTGTGGAGAAAAGGGAACCCTTGTGCACTGTTGGTGGGATTGCAGATTGGTGCAGCCACTATGGAAATCAGTATGGAGGTATCTCAAAAACTGGAAATGGAACTACCTTATGACCCAGCAATTCCACTCTTGGGTATCTACCCAGAAAAATCCAAACCACTAATTTGAAAAAACTACATGCAGCCCTATGTTTATCGCAGTGCTGTTCACAATAGCCAAGAAATGGAAACAACTGAAATGTTCATCACTAGACAACTGGATAAAGAAACTGTGGTACATTTATACAATGGAGTATTACTCGGCCATAAAGAAGAACGAAATCTTACCATTTGCAAGGACATGGATGGACCTAGAGAACATTATGCTAAGTGAAAAAAGTCAGATAGACAAAGACAAATACCATATGATCTCACTTATATGTGGAACCTAAAGAACAGAATAAACAAACAAAACAGAAATAGACTCAGAGATATAAGGAAAAAAAAAACTGATGGTTGCTAGATGGGAGGGGGTGGTGATTGGGTAGAAGGTAAAGGGATTAGAAAGTACAAATTTGTAGTCACAATACTGTCACAGGGATATGAAAGACAGTTTGGGGAATATAATCAATAATGTAAAGATTTTGTAGAGTGTCAGATGGGCACTTGTCTTATTAGGGAGACCACTTCATGGACTGTGTAGACACCTGACCACTGTGCTGTACACCTGAAGCTGAAGCTGAGTAATATTGAATGTCAACTATAATTAAATATATATATAGTCACAGGATGTGGAGTACAGCATTGGGAATAGAGTCAATGGAATTGTAACAGCTGTGTACAATGTCAGAGGGATAGTAGACTGGGGGGATTATCACTTTGTGAGGGGTGTAAATGTCTAACTATTACATTGTTTTGTACACCTGAAACTAAAAAAAAAAAGCATCAATACCTCCTAATCTTACGTCTCTAGATTCTTAAAACTCTCTTGTAAGTAATTACTCTCATTATCAGAACAATGTGTAATGTAAAGTTATCTGCTTTCAATTTATTCCAACTTTACTTAATTACATCCTTTATAGTTAAAGTACAGAGTTAAGTTCATTTCCTCTCGTGACACCCACTAGTACATTTCATACACTAGCAGACAACGCTATTTTGTGCCCCTTGGATTTCCACATGAATTGTAAGAACAGTTTGTCAGTTTCTGCAAACAAGGCAGCTGTGATTTTGATAGGTATTGTGTTTAACCTACAGATCAATTTGGACGGTATTGTCATCTTAACAATATTAAATCTAATCAGTGAATAGTGTAATGTCTTCTCTTTTATTTAGGTCTTCTTTAATTTATTTCAACAATGTTTTACAGTTTTCAGAGTAAAAAATTTTACACTTCTTTTGTTAAATTTATTCTTAAATATTTTATTCTTTTTAATGCTATTATAAATGGAATTTTCTATTCATTGCTAGTATATAGAAATACAATTGATTTAATGAATAAAGTTTCCGTGTCAGTGGATTGGAAACTAAATAGATCAAATGATGACATGTACATCTCCTGACTATTATAAGTAATCAAAATGCCCAGGCAACCAGGAAGATTTTTGCTAATGTGCTTTATTTAAATTATGACAAAACAACCAGTTAAAGTTTTAAAATAAAATTTTGTCATAACGCAAACCAAAAAGTATCTTAAAGTATTTCTACATAATAGTCCTGATCTCCTCTTGAGATAGATTTTTTTCTCCTTTCCTGGCAGGAGTTGATTACGTGGACCTGTTCAACTTGTCGCAGTTGAAGCTGAATACTGATTCAAACAAGGGTAAGATAAGAATTAGCTGAGATAAGGCTCCCTTATAAGAACACAATTTGTTATTTACAGATAAACACAAGCCCACAACAAAGGCAGCTAGAAAATTGTACAAAAAACATTAAGGAAATTTCCCCAGAGAAACACAAATTTACATCTATAAATAATACTGAATGAAGGCAGCAAAAACCAGAGTTGCTTTTAATAAACTCTTCATATACAGGGGATAACACTGCAGGCTAAGCTTACACAGCACTCCTACTGCACCTGTTTTAATAATCAGCACATTTTCAACATACTTGGGGAACTTTCTAAGTGCTATGTTCTATAAGTCAGCCTATTATTATATATAGTTTTGCTCCATGATTACTTCATGTTTATGTTGCCCTTCTTTCATTTTACTTTTTCATTATACTTTCATTATACTTCTTAATTTCTCCTATCTTCCTCAATCTCTACTGCTAAGCACAGAATAAGTATGCAGTTTAACAAAACACTGTGTATCTTTTGTGCATACTCTTCTAATTTGGGTTCTGTGAGGGAAAGCAAATTTGTCCCTGCTATGACACTACTACACTATTTTAAGGAAATCATCTTGCAGTAGTTGTCCTTTTTCTTTTGTTCATCAGCTGGCTCTCTACAATCCCTATCTTCTATTCTATGCGGGAAGGTTCCGGCTTTTTTTTCTTTTTTTCATCAGTAGTGAATGCAAATTATAGTAAGTATTCAACTATTCAAAGTTCGGACTCTTTATTAACTGTAATTCTAGGGTTCCATAGACTATTGTTCCTGATTTTTTACAGCACAAATTCATTGAAAGGCCCTCTCTTCTAATGCTTCCTCTATAAAATTCCTGTTACATCTGCTTGTTGTATGGGAGGCATTCCTCTCTCTATAGTGTTATGGTGGGAGAATCATGTGTACTCTAGTGGAATGCCGGAGCTGGCTTTTAGGGACTTCTGAGAACCAATTATTAGTATCTCTTTCCAACTCTGCCTTCACTGATGTCACATCAGTAGTTTGAAATTGGTGACAGTGAGAACATTTATACCACAGAAACTGGTAAATGCTATACTCAGTTATGTTTTTTTAAAGAGATGGTCATTAAATAATGACCCGTCCCCCAGTATTACATGAAAAATATTTGCTTCTGTATGATTTCTATGCACTATAATAAATGCCTTCTTGACTGTAGCCACTTCTTGCTTTACCGGATGATACTTCCGAGACTGTTTTCATGTAGGCAATAAATAAACTTTGCAAACCATAAAAGCAAACACAAATAGAACAGTCAAGACATGCACTTTGGCTTCAAGTTGTTAATTTACTGCCAGTTTGTGAAAATCTCTTTAACAAAATTGAACTGAATGGAATTTGATTATAATGTCCACCTGCCCAGGATATTCTAGCAATGTGATAAATAGCCCTTCCTTCTATATTATTTTCAGAGAAATGAGTAGAGATGTGCATTTTTTTAAAAAATGTTTTGCTATCAATAAAGCATCCCAAGTTTTTGTCAATAAAATGGCATTAAAAGTACTGAAAATACTAGTAAGGCAAATAAGGAATATTAGCTACTTTCAATTGTACGTCAGAAAGAAAAATTAGGTTACATGCAAAGAAGCAACATGTTAATGAAAATATCTCAGCTAGAAATTATCTGGCTAAAAGTACCCATTATTCCAGGGGAAAAAAATGTGTTCTGTTTTTTTAAAGGAAATTATTTTCCTGACGTAGCCAGACACAAAGAATTGTAAGAATTAACAAAGTTAAAAAAAAATAAATAACTGAAATACATTCCCTTCTTTTTCTGCATGATCTTGAGCCCCAACTTGTTTGGGGCTCAGGTTTTTAAATAAAAACATAAAAATTATTGGACTGGAACAGTGACTGTAATTGGGAAGGACACTCCCCTGGTATGTGGAATATTAGCTGGGGAAAGGGATGCAGCTTACAGTCTCCTAGGGAGCTTTATCTTCAGTTAGAGATTCTGAAAAATCTCTACCCATCCTGATGCTAAATATACTTGTCTTGGTGAGTCCTTGTTACTTATGGGAGGTTTACTTCTCAGGTGAATGGGGTTGGTGAGCAGAGAGTTTTTGTATTAGATGATCTCCTATATTTGTTCTAACTACAACATTCTATGACAAATGCTTTTAGAAGAAAATTAATTTCTATTCATGAACTGCTATTCCCTCAGTAGTCTTTACAGATCAATTCAGAAAGCAAGCAGCCATGCTATTCTTGCAAATAAATCACTATGCCAGTGAAATCAGATAACAGAAGTGAGGGCAATTATTTATTTAGAAACGTATCTGAAGCTTAGATTTATTTCTTATTGGTGTGTAACAATTCCATCAATACATTTAAAACCTATGTATTTTCCGAAAATGCACATTTAACTTCTTATTTACATTTTAAAACCACCATAAAGCATGGTTTTGGGTATTAGAAACATTTTGAGCAACTGAGCAACTGCATTAACTTATTCCTTTGCTGCAGGTTCCCAGTGTTGCCATGACTGACTATTAAAGGCGTCTATGTTGTAATATTATTTCATTCTAGCTATTTACAAAATAAAATACGATATGCAAACATTAATGAGAAAAGGTGAATAAAATGAAGAATGCAAGAAAGCTGACTTTTGAACGTTTTCTTAGTAATTGCTTTTTCTTTCCAGCATAGTTTACTGCACATATACATATCGTGTGCGAGCACACACACACACACACACACACACACACACACACACACACACACAGTGATGTGCTAATAAATATGTAACAACTGATTCTCCAGGGGGAAAAATCTGATCTGTAATGTCAGCCAATTTCCATGTCTTAAATCCATCCTGCATGGTGGATTTCAAGCTACCAACATGAGGTCAATAAACTCATAGTTTGGCGAGATGAGCACAATTGGCTTTCATGAGCTGGTATAGTCGGTTCCAAAACATGGCTGTCCTATGGCTCTGCATGATGCATACAGATATATCACTCATACATATGTCATGTAATACATAGTATACATGTGAGTTCTCAAAATTAAGTGATGAATATTTTCCTTTAAAGGCATGTAGTGAAAGATTGAATTCACAATTATTTTTTACTACAAATTGGTTAAGCCAGTAAACTATACTTTAGGGCATGCATATACAATAGATAATTTATGATTGTGATAGGTAGTTGGAATGACTAAAAAGTGGCCTTCTCACATGTAGGTAGGGCCTAAGTGACATATTTTAATCATTAACACACTAAACAGGCCTGCAAAAACAACAACAAAATTCAGGAATATACCTTATCCAAAATGAATTAATCAAATCACTATCTGAAAGCATCAAACCTTTATCTGAAGCATGAGCTAATGCCAATAGCAACACTTCATCTATTTGATTCTTGGCTCATTTATCTTCATGGAGATTAACTGGGTGAATAAATATTTACTGGTATAAGAACTTACTGAATAATATACTGTATTAAAGCTATAACACTGTCTTGAATTCTGTCTTTGGAATAGCACCAAGAAACATGCTGAGTGAGAACCTGAGCAGCAATTTTCAAATTAAGTATTTATGGAGTTACTATTATGTACAAGGCACAGCACTTAGGCACTGCATGGTTCACAAAGGTGAATAGTTTTCCTTGTCAATGAATTTACAATAACTAAGGGGTAATAAGACAATATTTAAACTACAGGGACTAGAAAAACCCATAGGAAGGAAGGATCCCATTCTTTGAGAACTTAAGAAAGTCTTTGCAGACAGACATGAAAAATATTTTGGGACAAGGTAGTATTTGATAAGAGAACACTTGAAATGGTCAGCATTCCAAAAAGTGGGATTCTGTCAAGAATGACAGTGGTAATATAGGCCCCTAGAATTGGCACAGGGCTGTCAATGTCAGCAAGAGGTTACTAGGCTTAAATTGTAAGTGATGCAAAGTCACTGGAAAGCACTGATTAGTGGAATTCTTGGTTAAAACCAGACTTTTACAAGATCAATTTAGGTAGGACTGAAGTCAGGAAGATTACTTCAGGAAAACATTAATCATTGTGGTGTTAATGAAAAGAAATGGTAGCAATTAGATGTAAGCAAACAAAATTTTTAGGATGTAGAAAGTTACTGTCAATGATAATGCAGGTATAGAGTGAAAGATCAATCAGGAGTTTCGGGCTGGGAGTCTGAGCAAATAGAACTGCCATTAATAGAAATGGGAAAGTTGTGAGAAAAATTTATGCTGGGATGGGTGAATCTAAAAAGAACAAATGTGTTTGATTTTAAACAAATTCCATCTGAATTGGCAGCAATCGCATACATCCTGGACCAATATTCTAAATTCTGTAAGACTAACAGTGATCATTAAATTACTTAGTGGAATATATTTACTGTCTAGCCCCTCCAGAAATAACAAACTGCTAAGTAAACTAGTTTTTTACTTTATTCACCTTAAATGCATTTTTTGCAAACTTAAAAGGATTTACTTGATAAAGACTTTGGTCCACCCATTCATAGCATGTAGAAATTGTATATGTCAATAACCTTACATGTTATTTAGGAAAATTATTCAACACTTGGGATTAGGGTTGCAAAAGTGACCATGCAACTTTTTACTATCATGCTTGAGCATTTTCTAATAAATCCATCTAAGGGTCATCTGTTTTGTGGAACATAACTGTGTGGCTCAATATTCTCAATTGATTAGGGTCCAAATGTTTTATAAAACAGAAAACTTATAAAAAATTGATAAATTAAAATCACACTTTTTTCTGCCTGGTAAAATAGATAACCACAAACATAGGTTTGGTTGCCCCGTGCAAGTTTGATTTAATTTAGTGATCTTATTTTGACATGCTTTTTTCCCCCGACAGATCACATAAATCCTAATTTCCTATATCTTTGTTGAGCTACCATTGTCATTCTGCCATTTCTCTCACTAATGAATTAAAAGAAACATCTAGGTGGACTCGCTTCCTTTTTGTATAAGAACAATGGTTTTAATGATTAGAGAATCCTTCCTTGATTATGTACAAACTTTGTTCCTTCACCAAATACTTAAAGCTTTCTTCATATGGCAACACACTCATCCCATCCCTTTAATGATTAATTAATCTCACTTCAACCATCCCAGTCCCATATTACCCTCCCAGGACTGTATGGTTTGTGTACAATGAATCATGAGATAAGAGGATTTTTGTAGAAGTGTTCTGAAAGTATTGAAAAGAGAACTGTAAATTTTACATCGTCACAAATTGGCTCTTGTAGAAACCTGGTTGGGGATGAGGGAAAATGAAGGAGGAAATATGCAGAAGATGGGGTATTCTGGAGTGGGTGGCATGATTCTGAGCTCTTTGGAAAAAAGGGAAGGAGAAATTAATGATAACTTGAACTAAAGATGAATAGAAGAGACTCTGCTAACATTTTTCCAGTTTCAGTCTGAGATGCAAGGTCACCCTTCACTGGATCCTTGTATTTGGCTCCTTAATGATTATAGAAAAATGTCTTCTGACCATTATGGGAATTCTTAAAACAAGGAGTCTTTCTGCCCTAGCAGGTGGCATCTTGAAGCTCTTGGATTGAGTCTTTGGATTCTTTATTAGCAGCAGACAGAACATGTAGGTAAGTTAGAAGCAGCTTCTGCAGACTTGTATCAATCTGGATGATAGAAGAATGAGTAGACTGGACGACAACCCCAATGATTCCCTTAAGTCTCTCTGAGGAAAGGAAAGATCTGAAATAAAATTGGACACTGCCCCAAGACTAGAGGTGAGAAAAACACATCATAACTCAAATGTATCTGTTTGGGCATCATAGTTGTTGTGGGTTAAAAACTAGTTATTCAGAGGTGGATATAAGTAAGAATTGACTAATTCACCCTACATTGTTTTTCCTGAAACAATTTAAAGCTCATGGGAAAAAATTGTTTATCAAAGAAAGGACACCAAATCCATTTTTCTTTAAACTAATCATTGATAGCCTATGTCCTTGCCAGCATGAACTAAATGTAATTTAAAGCTGAAGATAATCCATCACATTAAAAAAAAAAATTATATTGGGGAATAGTGTGTTTTTCCAGGACCCATCAGCTCCAAGTCAAGTTGTTGTTTTCAATCTAGTTGTGGAGGGCGCAGCTCACTGGCCCATGTGGGAATCGAACCCGTGACCTTGGTGTTATGAGCACTGAGTTCTAACCAACTGAGCCAACCAGCCACCCACCATCACATTTTCTAAAACTCTTTCCATATTTTCCTTTTTACACTTACTTACTTATTTATTTATTTATTTATTTATTTATTTATTTATTTATTTTGACATTCAATATTATTTTATATTAATTGCGGGTTTATAGCATACTAGTTAGACATTTATATCATTTACAAAGTGATTCCTCCTGACTAGTACCCACCTGGCACTATGCATAGTTATTACCTTATTATTGATTATATTCCCTATACTTTAATTCCCATGACTCTTTTGTAACTACCAATTTGTACTTCTTAATCCCTTCACCTTTTTCACCCTGCCCCCCAACCCTCTCCCATCTGTCACCCTCATAAGTCTAGTACCCGTCCGAACCACATATAGTTATTACAATATTATTGATTATACTCCTCATGCTATAACCTGCACCCCCACAACTACTTTGTAACAACCAATTTGTACTTCTAATCCCTTCCCCTTTTCCACCCCACAATACCCCTCCCATCTGGTAACCATAAATATGTTCTCTGTATCTATGAGTTTGTTTCTATTTTGTTTGTTTATTTTGTTCTTTAGATTTGACATATAAGTGAAATCACATTGCATCTGTCTTTCTCTGTCTGACATATTCCACTCAGCAAAATACCTCCTAGGTCCATCCATGCTGCTACAGATGGCAAGAACCCATTCCCATCCGTGACTGTGTATAGTCTCTTCAATTCAGAACATAGGTCTTAGGAAAACTATATTAGCATTAATAAGTGTAAGTAAATTATCTTGAATAATTCTAAAACATAATACATAGCAAAATATGTATATGTACAAATGTGTGTTAGATTCAGTAGATCGCAAACTGAAAGACTGTCCATGCTGATTTTAATTGGAGCCCGTCTTGGTTGATGCTTCAACTACTGTCACACCAACCTTGGGAAGAGTTCAAATACTGGAGTGGTGAGGAAAGAAGTTTTGGCTGGAGGGATTCCAGACCTCTACGTTGACTTGGTGGCAGAGAGGGCATTATGACTCTGCATTTGGATGAGGAGTAGTTACCTTTTAACCAGTCCATGTCACCATTTCTTCAAGAGTCATCATTATCTTAAAATGAGCTCTGAAAATCTCTTGTGCTAGGTCACATAATCTGAATAATCAAAATGAATACTGCACTGAGTATCAAAAAAGTAAAACTAATATCATTAGAGGGAAACGATCATGGGATACTTGCGCATATGCTCTATAAGCAATGCTATTGGCTGTAATCCCTGCTCAAGGCCAAGAAAAATACTGAAGTACTGGTTTATGGGTTATTCACTGAGAGTGAGTACCTGAAGGAGAAGGTTGTCCTTTTACGACACCATTTTTAGTCTTTTCTTCAGAATTCATTACTTCCTTGTAGATAAGTTCTGTAAGAAACAGTTATCAGTGTTATAAAAAACAAATTTCTCCTTAATCCACATAGAAAATTTATTAGTTAATAACAAGTGAAAACATTTTGATGGGGTTGGGTAAATTAAAAATCAACTGGGATTCCTTTATTCCTCTAATTTTACATTTTCTTGCAATAGCAGAGCCTGGCAAAAGTAAGCGCTCAATAAAGCATTTGACCAAATAAACATATGAAGAAGACACATTTTACTTGTTTTCTGAATTGTTTGGGGGATTTCTGATGCATTCTAATTTTATCTCTTAAGGATTTTAATGGCTCCATTCTGAACATCCATTTTTCTTTTATATTCACTCCCTGAGAGATAGACGTACATGTTCTCATAACTTCACACTATGACTTTCCATCAGTTTTTCAACTCTTACTTCATCATTTTTCCAGACACAAATCTTGGATTTATAAAACTAAACTTGCCTAAAACCCAACATTAAAAAGTTATTACATTTATTGCCAAACTGGCATCCATTTTCAGCTTTTTCCTTATTAGAGTTAAACTTACATAGTAGTTTGCTTTCATTTTACTTTACTCCTTCTAGCTAAAAATCATTCAGCACTACTAATTCTTGCTTTAAAATGACTTACAATTTATATAGCCATCATCCTTTACAGGTATTTGTTTCTCCAATTTCTCACAATTTAGTCCATGTCCATCCTGCTCAAGTGACATTTATATCCTATCACTTACTCAACATGAACTTCTAAGAGTGCCTTCTAGTCCTTATTTATATCAAACCAAGTCTTTTCTGTCTGTCACTTAGGATCTTTTTTAACTTGATCCAGTTTGTATGTGTTCATTTTCCATATTTTCCAACCTGATACCTTGACCAGTGGAATCTCTTTACTATCTTTATAACATATTTTGCTCATTTGTTTTCCTCTTATCTCTCCATCTTAATATTTTCCTCTCTTTTATTTTCTTTTCCCACTTTACAATAATTAATTCCGTCAAGGTAGCTTAAACATTTCTTCCTTTCAGATCTTCCCATTATGATTCTCCTCATTTTGACCTAATCATTTGTTATGATCTGCATTTGGTTTTCCAATATTTATTCTACTCTGTAGTTATTTATATTAGTTTATCTATCTCTTTATAGTTTCTACTTTGTTTCACCCTGAGTATAATCTTGATCATGCAGTATATGTTTAGAAAATTTTCACTGAAATAAGTGAATTAATGAATTAATTCATTATTTCTTAATTTAAAGGAGAAATAAGTCACTTAGGTACATATATATGTTCTATTTAAATTCTCAAGTTCTATATATCAAGAGAAAGAAATCATATATTAACTGTCTTATTTTCTAATGTCTAAAATCATCTCAGACATAATTTTATCCATTTTATATGATAATTTTATGTACAAACATGGAATTTTTAATTCTAAAACTAAATTGAAGTTTACCCTCCATCATGACAAATACTTTGACAATCAGTACTATTTTTAAAAGTGTCAGCAATTAATTCCTTTCATTCTTGAGTAAATGCAATATTATTAGTAGTATGAAAAGATAGATTGGTTTGCGGAGCTTTGAAAATGGTCTAAGAAGGTAGCAATTAGAAAATCGTTTGTTACTAAATTGTTTTAAAAGGAAAAGCCTTGAGAATACTTTCTGAATTTTAATAAAGTAAAATGAATACTTTATTTAAGTAGTAGAGTCACCTTTCCATTCTTCAATGGTGTGTTCTCTTTCATCCAACTGTTTGTCATATATCTGAGGTGGAGGCTGCAGAATAAAAACAAAAAAATAAACTTTGTGCAATAAATTAAACATGATTAAAGTCTTACAATGCATAAGAGTACCTTGCTATTCATTGATTTGGGTGGTGATCAGAGTCTCATATAAATTGTGGAGTGATTACAGTAGTGCAGAAGTTAAAATTTCCACACAAACTTATGGAGGATTCATTTATATCCGAATATTTGCTGTTGACCATATGAGGCAGCAGAATCCAAATCCTGAGAGTTCACTTCCCCAATCCTTCTGCTTCAGAACCCAAGCTTAAGCACCTAATAGCCAGTCTTTGAAAACCAATCAAAACACTTGATTACAAGGACCCAGAAGCTGCTATGTCTTCCATTCACTTGCCACACAATAGCACCCTATTAAAACTACCCCAGACTGGTAAGATTTTCTTCCATTTTTAGACTAACCTAAAGGAGAGTCTTTAATACCTCTCGGTAGACCGTAGTACTACACCCCAGTATAAAAGAATATTCAAATATAATCAACCTTTCATTTTTCATGAAGCATAACAAAACACCTCTATGTATAGCTGTGTGCCCTATATTTAAATGGTTTCAGATATTTTTCCCCCTCCAACAGAAGCTGCCAGTTGAGGTCACCTTGAACACTTGAGTGGCCCCTGTTGCTCCCCCAGAAAAGGAGGAATGATGTGGCAAGGCCTTCAGTCTGACTTATGGAATCACCATTCCTCTTGCTGTGAGGAGTTCAAAGATGGGAAAGGAGATTTTCATAAATCTAAGTGCCTTCCAGGAAGGAGAATCTCAGATAAAGAACCTGACCTCTTCTTCCTGATGTTTGGACCTGGGGAGATCTATCATGGTGACCTAAGGTAGCTCCAACTCAGGCCAAGTGACATGGAAAGAAATAAGTCATGAGGTAGAGAGGAAAGGGGTTGAGAAGCTATACCAGCTGGAAATGGATTGAGTGAAAAGAAGAGCTACAAACTGTCAGGTGCCATGAAATGGGACTCTAGAATTCATCCCATCCAGCACTCCAAAAGCAACAGTTTCTATAAGAAACTAAAAGAGTTACTCAATAGAATGACTCAGGCTTATTAGGACACACATCCCTCCAAAACAGCTGTTGTAGGATGGCTTTGGACAAGATTTTCAGTGACAGCTTCTGGCTTTTGTGGGAGGTCCTCTGGCCCATGAGCAGCACCCAAATACCACTCTGGCCCTCCTATATTGCATTTGGAATCTCTGGTGGCCTGAATCATGACAGACATGGACAGACATGAATATTCATCCTAGCCGTGTCATGTTGGGACAGCCTCACATACTACAGAAGTTGCTGGATATAAACATAGACGACTTTGCCCAGTTGTGGTGGGGCAAGTCTAGCATAATATTGAATGATTGAGGACTACTGATGAAGCCAGACATTCCTTTAACACCAGTGATTGCTACTGAGGCGGAAACTTTAAACCAGCCACTGTGATTCAGACGTGGTCGGCTGAGTAGCTTTTACTGAAAGGACTAAGCAAAACGAGACCGTTCCCTGCCCCACGACACTAGTGAGAAGAAAGACACACTGACTAGAGAAAGGTAAGGGGACTGGGATATAATCAGGCACTGCCCTGGGGACCTAAGGCAGGACGGTAGTCAGGTCCACCCCAAATTATAAAGGACTCCCAAATTAAAGGAAGATTATGATTGAATGAATGAATGAATAAAACAAAGTTATTTTTGAAAATCTGTGAAACTGTCAGCTAAGTAAGCTAATGCAAAGCCAAACTCTGGTTACGAAACATCCTTTGTCAAGTGGCAGCTTTCCTGCTTTGCCCCTTCCTGAGCTGTGGTGAGGTCCTGAAGTGGGCCTCGACCTCGCCCCCTGCTGGACGCAGTGCGCACAAGCTCTCGGCGGCCCCCAGAGCTCTGCGTTTGTTGCCGCCACTTTCTTTTTCTAACAATAGACAGCTCAGGATCCTGTGTGGCTGGCTTCTCCGTGCAGTGGATTTTTCCATTCAAGTTTCAAAATTGAACGTGGCTCAAGAGTACAGTTCTTGCTAAAGTTTATGAATGCCATTTTCTCTTTGCAACAAAACGATATTGAGAGAAGTTTTCCTTGGAGCTTCAGCATCCAGCTGTCGCTGATGTATAAAAGCACAAAGTACATCAACTCTACCCACAACCACACCACAAAGAAAGAAAGCAAAGTACTGAGTCCAAGATTTTTCTTTTCAATAAACCAAGAGAGCTGCTTTAAACACAGTTGCATTATAGTTATGGCTGAAAGGACTACATGTACAGGGTGGTGTTTGTTTGTTTGTCTGTTTGTTTGTAGGAGAAGATGCAATCACCTATCTGCGGTGGAAGGTACATTCACATAAAGATGTCTCTCACATAACAATGTAAAAAGAGTAATTGACGAATAATCCAAAGAGAGTAATGTCATAGTCAATCACACATACACATGTGTTTGGGCAGCAATCTTTAGTTCAAGGAGAAGAAGAAGGAAGAAGAGATGAAGGAGGAAGAAGATGAAGAAACATTTAGGGAAATATATGGAGAATGAGGATATTGCAGTCATACAGAAGTCAAGAGATCAGAGTGTTTCCAAAAGAGGAAGTAACTGTCAATTTTATGTAAATGAAACAAATGAAGATTTTGGCTTTCAGGCACCAGTAAGACACGATAGAAAGCATGCCTTTGAAACCCAGGTAAGTTTCCAAACCTCAAAATTGCCACCACACCCAGATAGACCTTTGTTGGGGGACAGTAATATGATATAATACCTAAAAAATTGGAACAATGTAGAAGAAATATCCTTATTACCAACATGGATATTGCATATGAATAAAACAAAAAGGAACTGCAGAACAGATTGTGACACTGGGGAAAAAAGACAGTTATAATGCTCACAGATCTGCTCTCCAACTATCTTTGAGGGCTTGATACATGGAGAATAGTGTTCTCTATCTCATTAAGTTCTGTCACTTATTTTCTGAGAAGATAGTATATGCTAGGCTCTTTATATATGCCCTAATAATCTGCAGATCAGGAAACTAAGATTCAAAGAAATTCTTTTAAAAAATATTGAAGTCACATAGCGAATTAATGATGAAACTTTGATTAAAACCCAATTTAAAGAGTAAGTCAGAGCAACTAGCAATTGGGATGAATCTAAAATAAGGGCTAATGAAACAATATTTAAAGTAAACATCTTTATAAAACAATAGAAACACAAGCCAGTAGGGTGACTGTGTGTCTCAGTTTGCTCCAACAGTTTCAGTTAGTGCTTGTTCTTGTAGTTATTAGTAGCCCTCAGTCCCTTCACTCTCATAAATGTTTGGAGGGTAATTACGTGAGCATCCTACATAGTAATGCTGTGATATGACATAGTAGAGATCTCAGGAAGGTAGTAATTAGAGGATGGGAAAACAACGAACTGCAACATTTTTCTACCACTGGGGTCACTCAACAATTGCAGTTGTACCCTTTGCTGCTCTAAGACATGATGTCAGCATTTCCTTCCATTTTCTCTATTTTCAGTAAAGCTCAGCTATAAGATATGGCTTTTGCCAAAAGTATGAGTACATAAAAGAATACAATTCCACATAATAAAATTGGGATTGAGGAATATGGATTCTGTTGGCATTCTCCAGTTCTTATTTCTGGGCATGATTTCTGGCTGAAGAGATCTCTTTAATCAGAGCCCATTCAAATCTCTGATTCTCCCAAGGTACAAGTTGCTCTTTCTTGGGACTTCATTTTACATCATATATTTAAATAATACTTTATTGAATAAAATGTATAAATTATTCTTTCCTTAATCTTCAAGATAATCTTGTTTTCAACAGCCTTATACAATGTTAGGATGGAAGAGAATTTAGAACTTCTCTAGTGTCATATTTGTTCAATTTGCAAATAAAAATATAAAAACTCAGACAGCATAAGTGATTTGTCCATGGTCATTGACTTAATTGTGGCAGAGTTAGGAATAAAATGTATAATATCTTATGGGAAAAGAAGGAATAAAGAAATTCTTATGGGTTGAAGAAACGTCAGATTGAATAATTCAACACTTTACAAAAGTTTTCATTAGTGACAAATTTGAGCCTGCCACTCTGATTTCTGTTACAATTTTCTGTCAGTCTATCCATGTAGCTAGATTCAACGACTATCACCCAAGTAGTCAACAGTTATATCCCTGAAAGCTTTTGGTCAAATCTTGGACAACATCAGGAACTCTATACATCTCAAAAGAGATGAGAACCACGTATGAGAAATCTAAGTTGTACAAAGTTGCTTTTTTTATCCATCTTTGGGCCCGAACATTTTTTCCATATCAGTCATCTTCTGAACCAGATGACAATCATCAAGTTGTTGGTGTTTGTTTTCTGCTTCTTTTATCCTAATTAAGCATGAAGTATAGTTTTGTTCCACTTTTTAACTCTGTGCTGAAAATGCCAATGAGAGCTTTAAATAGCATTGTCTTTCAGTGTATGAATTCTCTATTAACTCAGCAACTGGAGTAAAAAACACACACAAATGATATTATGTCCTATTGAAACATACTTTTTTTGTTATTAATTTTGCAGTTTGAGGATTGCCAAAAGATACATGATTCATTTTACGGCTTCAACCAGGAAGGGTGAATTTTAGTATAAAATTAGATCAGAAAAATCCGTTTAAGAAAATGTGCCAAATTTGATTTTATATTTCCTTCAATCTATACATATAGAATAAGTGTTTCAAATGTATTTAAAGTTTTTGATGACTAGAATTTCTTAAATTTTTAACCTCCTGATTAGAAAACAAATATTTATAGAGTAATTTTTATATAGCACTAAATGATATGTACTTTTATTTATTGATTTGTTTATTTTTGGCTAATGAACATTTAACATGTTCTATTTTTTTTTCTAAAACCTTTATATTCTCAGTAGCACCCAGAACAGTTCATTATCTACAATGGGGCTTAATATTTGCTTAACATCTTATCAACAATCTGCCAAATTAATAACAGTGAAATACCAATATCAAAATAATTAACTAAACATAGTTCTTTCCCAGAGTTAAATAGTTTCTCTATATTGTGGTCTTACTTGGTTTCCAATTACCAAAAATTTCATTGTCATCTAAAAGTGCACAATGGCAGCTTGTGATGTACTGTCAGTTGTTTTGTAAAATTGCTTAGGCAAGTTTCAGGATCTCTGTTGATGCTCTTGAACAAAAACTGAACAATCTCATCCTACAGATGAAATAGATGCCTTTAAACATCTGGTGAATTAAAGGTATTAATACTACGCAAAGGGGGGTAAAAGGTTAATAAAACCTGTCTCTGGAAATTCATCTCATTAATTCTCCTTTGCTAGCTTGTCTTACCTTGGGTCCTCAAGCAGGGCCTGGGAAGGGGATTCAGTGCAGGTGATGGTTGAAGAAGTGCTCTCAGGGATGGATAGGGATGATGGAGGATGGAGAGGCATGCGTGAATGACAGAGTTAGCGGCCTCAACAAGAACTGTTTGGGTGCAGAAGTCAGACTGGGCTGTGTTAAAGAGTAAATCTGAGGTCAGAAATGAAGAATTATGAGATTGAATAACCCTTTAAAAGTATTTTAAGGGGGGTGGTGAAGAAGTGATAAGCCTTGAGAATTTGGGTATGAAGGGGACAGAGGAAGGAGAACAGAATGACTCCTAGGGATTTGGCTCAATCACCTGGATGGAGAGTAGTGCCCTGGATTAAAAGGTGCAATGTGATGGTGGTGGGGGCGGGGGACAGCAGTTGTGTGAATAGGGGATGTATGCAGCTCAGTACTTGACATGCTAATTTTGAGATGCCTATTTAAATGCCAGTCATTGTTAGATTTATAGGACAATATAGAGATCTGAATGTCATTTGTGGTCATTAAAATTAAGGCTGTGGTCAAACCAAGATTCCCGGGGAGAAAAGAAATGAGGACTGTAAGAGAAAACTCCTGGGAGCCACAATTTTAAGGGAAAAGAAAACAACTCAGACAGCAAAGGAGACTGGAGAACAGGTGTGTACTGCAGCAATCACTTGGGAAACGTGTCAGGAAGGAGGGTGTCGTCAGCCTATACAAATGGCAAAGAGATGCCAATGTGCTTTGAACTTGGCAGCTAAGAGGCCACTGGTGAGCTTAGACAAAACAGTTTCAACGTTTGAAAAATGAACTAGAGTAATTATAAGCAAACAAAGGCTAATTTTTTTTCCAGAAGCTTGATTATAAAGGTAGAAGGTACTTCTTTGGCTAATAGCACCTTCCATTTCTAAAGATGTGGTAAATAAAAATACTGACTTTGATTATTTGTTCTTTAAAATGAAGGTGGCTAGAACATGGTTATTTGTATAAGGACCAGTGGAAAATGAAAGATAGCACACACACAGGGAAAATGAGACCTACACACAGAAAAGACTGACCGTACATGAAAAAGTGCTGCATCCTGGGTTTTCCTGGACTTTGTGTCACTGGCTCTATGACAGCATTATCACTTTCCTTCCTCAACGTTTTCATCACCCTAGTTCCACTCATACACGGTTGATTTTCATATATTATCTCATTCAGTCCTTACAACAACCCTCCTCTCCTAGGTACGCAACTGAAGCTCAGAGACTAAAGTACCTACTGGCAAGTGGCAGAGGCAGTATTTAAATCCAAATCTCGCTGAACACAAAATTCATGTTCTTTGCATTTTTCCACCCAACTGTAGCTTATCATATAGTTCCTGCTAATTCAACTGGTTGAAATGAATATATCTAAAAGTTTTCTTAGGTAAACAAAGCAACAGTGAACAACAGCGGGGAAAAGGTCAATGCTGTCTCTAGCTGGAGGAACCCTCAGAATGCTCCTAGTGTTGGAGATACAAATTTCCACATCCACTCAATAGAGGCCAGTATGTGCACTGTATTGTGATGCTGCCACCTTGTGGCTGGAGAAAAAGCAGACACTAAGTAAAAGATGGTTTGAGTGTGAGTTCATTTTCATTAAATTGCTTTTATCCAGGGGTTCTCAACTATGGTTCCACATTGAAATTATCTGGGAGCTTTAAAAGGCTGGTGCTGGAATCCCATTCTCAGGGATTTGCAGTTAATTAGTGTGAAGTGAAATCTGGGCACCAGGATATTTAAAAGCTCCCCAGGTAATTTGAACATGCAGCCAAGATTAAGACCTCTATTCTAACTACTTACACAGTAATCAAAGCAAGTTTTGTTATTTGTCTAAGTAGGCCTTATCTACAGAGAAAGAAGTGAAAATATCTTAGAGAATAAAAGTGATTTTGCTCAGTCTTCAATGATATCTATTTCTCTTTAGAACACAGTGATCTGTGGACAGAAACCATCACGTGCTATGGTTTTAAAGGCCAGAAACAGAGAGATTTGTTCATTGTAATCCAAGTGGACATGAGATTTGTGTCTCATAATAAAATTCAGTCTTTGGCCAAAGGGAGCTAGGAGAATCTCTGAGCTTCTTGAATAAGTCACAGATTTCCTGACAGGAACAATGGAAAGAGCACAGGGCTCACAGCAGCCTTGACTCTGACACTAGTAAGACAAGTGACCTTGGGCAAGTCACTTCGTTTGCAATAACTCTTATCTAGAAATATTTCATATACTGCTTTATTCAAGAAGAAACTACTACCCAATGTCTTAACAAATATCATTTCAGGTAATTCAACAAAAACCTCTCTTAAGAACTAGTAATGGGCAAAGCATTGTATTCTAATTTGCTATATATGGAAAGCACTAATGTTTGGAGATATCACAGCACTAAGGGTCCACAGGAAGCTTTAAAAGCTAGTAATGCAAATTTTAATTATAATTTGAACTGCGTGCAATTAGAAAACTTAATTAAATAATGTCCCAGTGGCTTGACAAGCAAGTTAAATTCAGTTTTCTCTAGTTTTTTTTATTCTGTTCTGAAGCTTTCTCAGATGTTAGGTCACAAATTTATTAGCTTTATACCATCAAAAAATAATATCTTAAAAAGGAAAATCTCTTTATTATTCCTTGGAAATTAAATTTTTCTATGGTTCTTTAATTGAAAAGGCTGAGCAATTATACCACCAATCATCCACTGTTCAAGTCTTAAATCTACTTTTTTTCCATTCATTCATTTGACATCTATGTATTAACTATATGCTATATATGCTATATATATATATAACATCTTTGAATTCTACCATCCTAAGCCCAAAATCTAATCATTTATAATTCATGTTGATCGTTAGCTTCTAAATATTTCTTTCATCTTCTGTCCATGTCTCCTCTCAGGCCACCATCAGTTCTAACCCAAGTTTACTACACATTACTCCCCTGCCTTCCATTTGCTTTTTCTCTACACTAATCCCACTTTGCAGACAGAGTGACCTTCAAAAACTCAAATCTGATAATGCGATTCTTCTGCTTGCTAGTTTTGAATGGCTTCCCTTCACCCTTAGAATAGAGTGCACGCTCCATCACACTAGGTAGAGACTCCGTCCTTACCTGCTTACCAGACCGAATCATTTCTCACCCTTCTCCACTGGGTCACCCCCAAACACCTGCAGTTCTCCAATCCTCCCTTGATCCTGGGATTTTTGCACAACCTTTCTTCTTCCTGTCTCTCTTCACTTGGATAATTCCTACTTTATCCTCCATGTTTTTATTTAGAGCTTTCTCTAACCCACATTACTGAGTTGAGTTTTTTCTATGTGCTTCAATAAGCTTAAAATTTGGGCTACTTACCTTTCAACATTTACTTTTCACTAGACTGTGGGGACAAAGTCTTGAGGACAAAGGCTGTATCTTTGTTTGCCAGAATCAAACACTGTACGTAATACATGATAGGCATTCAACAAGACTTCTTTGAGAAGGTAAGATTTGAGCAAAGATTTGAGTGAAGTAATTGAGGGAGCCATGTGGATATCTGGAGGAAGACTGTCCCAGGCAGAAGAAACTGCAAATGCAAACACCCTGATGGGGGAAGCTTGCTTGGCATGATTAGTGAACAGCAAGAAGGCCAGGACACTGGAGCCGAGTGGAAGGGGGTAGAAAATGAAATCAGAAAAGTAGGCAGGGGTCAGATCAAGTAAAGCAAACTGCAGTTATGAAACAAATTGATGGGTCATTACTTGCACCTTTTAACGTAACCAGAAAGAGTAGACTGAGATGGAAAATATCAGAGTATGAAGGTTTTCCTCAGTGTGTGTGCGCACATGTGTGCGTGCACATGTATGCTGGGTCACCATATAAAAACACCTTTCTTACTATGGGTTCTAATAAAATGTGGGAAAACACTGAAGAGAGCCTTGTAAGCCATGGTGAATACTTCGAGTTTTATTATAAGTAAGATGAGAAGCCACTGAAGAGTATTACCAGAGGACTTATGTACCCTGTTTCACATTTTAAAAGGAAAGCTCTAGGCACTCTGGAGAATAGACCACAGGGGACAAGAGTGGAGCTGAGAGACAACTTAGAGACCATAACATGGTCCAGGGTAGAGACGATGTTTGTGTGGAGTAGTTTGAACAAGGATATATTTAGATGATAACGTCAGTAAGGCTGGTTGAAGATAATCATTATTTTCTAGAGATTTTTCTGAGGCTTGAATAAGAGTGGATACGAGAAAGGGTTTTATAAACACTAAAGAAGTGCTCAGCGAAGCACAGTTTAATTAAACTCAAATGACATTTGTTATTCATATAATATGTATCAGCCACTACTCTCACTGTTCTCTGCACTCAGTAGGTAAAGCTGAATTTCTGCTCCTAAGGAACTTGAGAGCAGCGGACTTGGGTAGATACACATAAAAATGGATCATCTCAACATAATGTGTGATATGATAATGGCATGGGGAAGGTTCTAAACAAATAAATGTTAACTTAAAATTATGAGAAGCAACAGTTTGTACTGCAAGACTTTCCAAAGGCAAAAGGCCACATTGGCCTCAGTGGTACATTATAGGGCAAAAATTAGCTAGAAAAATGTTCTGGGTGAAAATTCAACACATCGAACACAGGCCTAGTAAGGCCACATGTCATTTGTAAAGATCTTCAGCACTCCTATATCAGTAACGTGACTGAAAAACAATTCATTCTAGAGACAGTAACTGGAGAAAACCATACTTCTCTAGTTAAAATAAATGAGTAGCCCCAGGATAGGAATCCACAGTGAATTCAGAAACAGAGTTACAGAATTAGAAACTTCATTAAGGAAAAATTGATTTGCCTATACCTACTGGCATTATAGAAATGGTAATGTATTTTAATTTAGAATTTAATATTTTTTCAATTGCAAAGTACTTTTATTCATTTTAAAATATATAGTTTTTTCATTATAAATCTTTGTGTTTTTCCTCTCCTAGCACTGATCTTTCTGAAAAATCTTAGAATGATGTAAAGATTCTCGATTAAAAAAACTTTTTCAATCTAGTTAAAAGAGTTCTTCTAATCAGATAATTACTACCTCTTACACCTACATGGTTTCAATACATCTGGAAAATTATATAAGAAAACATTCATGTACCACTTCTATGCACAAGATGCTTATCAGAAAAAAGTAGCAAATATAATTATTGTAAATTCATTTCTTTCTATATTTTGTCGGTACATAAATTATTTGAAGACCTCCTTTGTGAAGAAAAAGAGAACTATTTAAAGGATATTGTGACATAATAAAGTGAGCACTGGCTTAGAACCTTGGTTTTAGCTGTGGGATTGTGTAAGAGTCATTTTAAAGTTCTGTAAAATGGGAATCACGGTATCCGAGGGTAGGGGTAGGGGTTCTTCTGGCTGAGGTAATGCAGAATAGAAACATGGGTGAGAAGTTTAAATAAAATAGACAATATGAAAGTGATTAAAACATTTCATTAAATCAATTAATTATTCTGAGAAACGACAGTGTGGTAGGACCAGGTAGTTACATAGATGATGCAAATGATTGACACAAAACCCGTATCTTCAAGTTTCTCCTAGAGCAATAATTTCTAAGGTCTATGTGGTGGGGAGAGGGTACTGGAGGTGGGGAGTGATTGGGCGGGGAACAGAATCACCTGAAGGTGAGGGATTATTTCCAATTAGTAATCTGCACACACAATCTGACTTACCCCTCCCATCCTATCAAGAATCCTTGCCTTAATGAGTGTTGATGTGCTGCTGACCATAATGAGCTGATGACTGCGTTTCTCCGATATATTGTGGAAGAAAACGGGTGAGAATCACAAGTTTCCTCTTTCCAAACACAATAATGGAGAGCTATGTACCAACGCAAGGCATTCCCATTGCCCCTATTTTTCCATTTAATTAACGTAGCTCATATAGTGGATTTTCTTAAAACATAGCACACCTTTTCGTTCAGTAATGAAATATTCTAAGGACTAATTTTAAAAAGAAAGTAATTTTAATTGAACTTTTTGTTAATAAGATAGAAATAAATGACATTTTCCTTTCCCTTATGTCATACAGGTTAAAACTATTGGGTTTAAATTATTTCGATTACACCCATAAACTAAAAAGTTCCTCTCTAGCAACATTATGTGTTTTCAAAGTTTATTGAGCACTTTCACATATAACATCTTACCTCTTCAAACATTGTTACATATCATCTGGGTGAGGATTAGTTGTGACAATTATACAACTAAAAAAAAAAAAATCTCTGAATCTGTTTTGTTTTTTTCCATCCCCACTGCCGTTAACACTCATTTTATCATCATCTCTTAGCTCAACTACTTCAGTACCTTCCTAACTGGTCTTTCTGCTAATATTCATCATCCCACCAGCAGAAAGAATGGTCTACGTAAAACCCACGTCTCTGATTCATATCCCTAGAGTCATCCTCCCTGCCTTTAGCATGGGGCTCACCGGGGATGAGTTACAGGTGCTTGCTGACCTGGTCTCCGGTCACATTCCTCACTGCTGTCTTGGTCACACTGAATTACCTCAAAGTTCCTCAGGTGAACTACAAGAAGGTCTCTCTTCTCTCCTGGTCTTTGAACCTACTCTTCCACTTTCCTTTCCTTTGGCTGACTCTTGCCCATGCTTTGGTCCAATTTAAGACTTTTCTCCCTCCTAAAGCCTCTTCTATCTATTAAAAGATGGGTCATACATTATTCCTTTGGCTTTTGTTGCACCTTGTGCTCCCCTTTTCATAGAATTTACTGGAGTAGTAAAAATGTCTCATTTACTTATCTATCAACGCTACTATACTAAAGCTACTAAATAACAGGAATGAGGGCTGTGTGATTGAAGGTCAATAAAAATGTAGGGAATGAAAGAAGTGAACCTGATCTAGGAAGGATGAGTCCTTGACTATGGGTGTTCTAGCTACAGACCCTGAGTGGCTCCCATTGCACTCTACTCTCTCCCAGTATCATGACCTTGGTCTCCACACTGCAGCTCTTTGTCTTCTCCCACTGCCTAGGACTCCTTGGTTTGAGGAAGTTAGATTATGTGCCACAATATTATAAATTAACTCATAGTGAGCCAATTTTTTTGCTTAGATTGTTATTAAGCCTCCTATTCGTGAGGGAGCTACTCATTATTTAAGATTCTCTAAAAATGTATTTGTAAGAATTCTGGCTAGGAATAAACTTGTCTTTGTAATGAAACAGAAGTCACAAAGCAGCGGAGCATGGAACATGAGCAAGCCTGCTTCAGAAAAAGAAGTGGTGACAGATTGCTGTACTAGGAAAACAGCATTCTGGTGCATGTGTCATGAAACAAAGTCACCAAATGTGCTTTCTGCTGAATTTAATCCAAAATCACAAACATCTTAGGTAAGGGATTTTCAGAAAAAGTGCCTGAGGCATAGCTATTTTACCCTCACTTCTTTCAGCAGAACATGAAAGGAGTTCAGCTTTCCAAAAACTCATAAAAATGGAAATCAGATTCTCCCGAAAATCAGAAACTGTGGGGAATTTCTTTTCATTATCAATTAAAAGTATTTTTCATAAACAATAAAATTCATTCTTTCACAAGATATTGTGGGCCAGTATTGCACAAATGACCCTGTAAGTCTCATATTAAACCTGTAGCAAGTTATGGAAGTGGTTTTTTTTAATCATTCTTATAACTATCTTGCCATTAGGAAGGAACATAATAATTTTATTATAGCACATACTCTGTGAAAGACCATAAACTTTTAATAGAAGTATAAAAAGGGAGTATAACCTTTTCAATACTCTGTCTCATTGTTGGATGAATCTATTCTACCTTCCCTCACTTATAATGGATGCCCTCGGGCCTAAGCAACAGTTCTACACTTGGAAAGAAAATGTTCAAATCCAGCCTTTTCCCTGAATCTGTAGGTTACTACCGTGTTTCCACGAAAATAAGACCGGGTCTTATGCTAATTTTTGCTCCAAAAGATGCATTAGGGCATGTTTTCAGGGGATGTCTGATTTTTTTCATGTACAACAATCTATATTTATTCAAATACAGTCATGTCATCTTCTTCTGGAACATCGTCATAACGCACTAAATGTGTCCATCTGGCTGATGATCTTAACTGGGGTTTATTTTCGGCGTAGGCCTTATTTTCGGGGAAACACGGTATGATTTAGCACTCAAGAATGCTTCCTATCCTTTTTCTGTTTCTTCAGCTCCTCAAATTTTCAGTCTATAGACTTTTGGTTTTAGTACAGTTCTGATGACATGCTGACTTCATCTCCACAGTTTTCATTTGGGGCTAAAAAAAAATCAAAATAAACATCATACAGATTTACTAATTGTTATCACATGACCACACATTCATTTTCAGGATCGTTAAGGATTATACTTTCTAATGGTTTTTTCTTCTCTCTTAGAAAGTGAAACTTCTCAATTTGCCCCCTAACTTTGATGGTATAACCACCTCTAAGCATGACTTGAAAAACAGATGTTTGATTAATGCAACCCTATGTTCCCCTCTACATAGGAAAGAAATTGGGCCTTTTAGAAAATGGAGGAAGAAACAAAAATCTTTGGAGAAAAACATGGCAGAGAAAAATGACTGGTGCAAAGGAATTAAGTCCTTAATTAAGAGAAACAAAGTAGAAGTAAGATATGAGAAAAGTTGGACCTGACATTCTCATGAAATCTGTTATTCATTGCAGAATAATTCCTCCATAAAGCTATGAACACTTATGCCAAATGAACACTTGAAAGCTCCATTGCACAAGAAAAGAGCTAGCTATGTGAAAATTAGATACTAGCTATTTGTTTCTATTTCTTGAAGAAATGTTATTTTTAACTTCTGTAGGACCACAGGAAACTTTTTCATATTTTTAATAAACTTAAAAAATCTGAGAACCATATCATTTCACTCATATGTGGGGTACAAAACTGAAAGCAACAAACAAACTAGACAAACAAACAAACAAAAACTTACAGACACAGACAACAGTTTAGTGGTTACCAGAGCGTAAGGAGGGAAGGGGTGGTAGAAGAGGGTAGCGAGGGTCAAATATACGGTGATGGAAGGAGAACTGACTCGGGTGGTGAACACACAATGCAATATATAGATGATGTACTATAGAATTGTACACTTGAAACCTACATAATTTTATTAACCAATGTCACGCCAATAAATTTAATAAAAAATAATAAATAAATAAATAAATAAATAAATAAATAAATAAATAAAGCTGAACTCTACAAAGTTAAGCAAAGATTTCCACCCCCTCAAATCATAATAATGAAAACTCAAAGTGTAGTGCTTTATATTTATCGGTGACTTCCCCTTGCATCCCCTTCTTTTAAAAAGTAGGACCTTTACAGATGAAAGGGTCTTTTCGAACAAGGAAAAAAATTACCTTAAGGAAATAAGCTGAGATTTTTCAAAAAATGAATTAAATCTCTTGGTTATATCTTCACTGACAGTCAACTCTAACAGTAAAGTATCCATATTTTTGTAGCCCTATCATCTAAAACTTTCTCTACCAGAAGAGTGCTTTTTAAAATCCTGAGAACTAAATTTGTAGGTAAAAGCGCCAAAAATCTCATAAAGCCTATGAATTGTATCCCTAGGAAGATGTACACACATAAATATAGGCATATAATGTCAGGATGTTTTCAACAAGCCCTTAGAAGCCCATGCAAGGAAACTCTAGGGGTTAGTGAATCTCAGGATAAGAAAGCTTGGTGCTAGACTGTGAGCTCTGAAGGGCAGGGAAATGAATCTTTAGCTCTCCTACAGTGTTCAGCACCGCACACGGAGGAAAGAAGCATTTATTATGTTAAATTGTGCAGGATGGGCATCTGTATATTTTGAGATTTAAAATAAAAGGGGACTATACAATTAAAAAGTTCATCATGCAACCCAACCTCATTGAATCTGGTAGAGATAGAGCAAAGAAAAACATCTTAAATAGAAAACCAGAGCAGATTTAGAAACTTAAACAGGGCTACCTACCAAATAACATTACTGCTGGGAATAGAACGGAGGTGGCCTTAAAATGAACGGGTTTATATGTAATAATTAACATGTGGGCCTTGCAGAAAACATCACCACCTCTGCAGAGCAGTATCAGTTTCTTTATCAGTAAAGGTTCTATCCTGAAAACACTCGTGATAAGAGGCTGGGTAAGAGTGCCTTCAAGCTGCCCTTGAATTTATATACACAGTAGTTTAGAGGAGATTCTTTTATGACAGACAAAAAAATTGTGGAGAGGGAACAGTATAGTTTGATTGTTTTAGCAACACTGCAGGTAGAGAAAAGAGACAGGAATGCAAATTACCAAATAATTAATGTTTCCTAGAGTTAGCAATTTTTATGACCTCTATCTCAAGGCAAAGCTGTCTAACAGAGATTCTCTCTCCTGACCTACTCCTACTCGTTCCCCCCTCTTTTTATTATTCTCTTACTATAAAATCCGGTAAGTTTTCATTGACAGGACGCTTTACAATTTCTGACATTGACTTCTTTGCTTATCTCTTAGAAGAAGCTCTAAAAGATGCTTGGTTTGTTTGTTTTTTTCTTCCACAATGTATAGATTACACTACTTTGTGACATCCTAGACTGATGCCACAATTAGATAATCTCTTCCCAGGATAAAAATACTAAGAAAATAAAATACACTCTCACAAATTCCTATTCCTTTGAATTAAGTAGGTGGATCTCAGAGTATCTAAGAGGTCAATTAGGACAAAAGAAAAAAAAAAAACATAGATTTGGAAGAACTTGACAGGACATCATAACTCAGTCTTTCAGAGAGCACCAAATATGGAATGTTCTAGAATAATAATTTCTGTTCCCTCCCCACCTTTTTTAAAAAGACTTCTCCTTCAGTGGTCTACTTAAGAGATTAATATTCACTGTCTAAAGGGCTCAAGGTAATATATGAAAAGAAAAACCTGAACACAGACTCTACCAGAAAGCAAAACAGTTATCTCCTGAGAATGAACTATTCAATTGGTCCAGCTCAGACATTCAAGAACCTTATATGTTCAGTGGATTCTGAATATTCCAATGATCTGAAATCAAGAAAAAAGATTTTCTTCAGTACAACTCGCTAAAATTAGAGACAAATTTTTTTTAGTGAAGTACATATTCTTGTAAGTCATGTAGCAAGAGGGGCCATTAAAAGCAGGTGGCTAAATCTATCTACAACAAACATTTTGACAAGCTCCCAACAACATAATACATGGCATCAAAACAATCCCAATATGATTCAAAAGATATCTTCACTTTAACAGCTGAGGCACTGGGCATAGGAAATGTAATGTAAGTTATATTTTCTCTGGAAAGCAATTAGTAAATTGCTCACATTTTGCTGCTGAAAGAAGACTCAGCATGAACAGATGGAAATTTACAATTCCACAAATGGCAGATATTAGGAATTAGAGACACTGATTTGACTTTCACCAAGCAAATGAGAATCACAAAATATGAATTGCTCTTTCTAAAATTAAACACGCAATTAGAGTGCATCAAATTTGTATCCATTGTAGCGCATGCTTCTTCCTACTTATTTCTAAATTTATATACATTCTGAATTAACAAACCTACTTAGAGTTCAACTCCATACTAAAAAGGTCTTCCATGACAGATAGATGGCACTAAACTATTTCTCAAATTACGCCTGCCAGGGTGTCGCACTAGCTTTTTCACAGCATGATGCATGCTATAATAATAAGAAATCATAAGACTCAAAGAGGCAGTCCTTGTGTCAGGACAGATGGAGGGAACAGCTGAGAGAGGGATTCAGCCAGTTTATTAACTCCATGTGAGCAGAACAAATTATACTTAAAAGAATTCATAGGAACATTTAGCCTGAAAAACAGAATTTAAATGATGGCAATTTCAGAATAGAGAGAAGAGAATAATGATGTTTCACCTCAGTAACCTCTTCATGTTCCCAACTCTGGACAATAAAAGGTCACCCATGACCTGCACACAGATTACAGACCAGACCAGTAATGGGCACTTGGGAAATATTTAGACTGATTTTGAAAAATTTAAAACACATAGTAAATGCTATTAACATACAATGGAATGAGATCACTAACATTAAATACTCAGGGACTATTGTTAATTGTTCTTTTCCTCACTCTGAAATGGGGTAGTTTGTCCTACTTGTGAAACTACGTATAATTTTTGTTTGATAGAAACAATTTGAGAAATCTTTTTCAAAATAATTCCCTTTATAAAAGCTCCACATATGATTGTCCTGAGAAAACTCAATTTATGTGTTTTATCATATATCTAGTTGCAGATAGGAAAAAAAAAAAACAAAAAAAAAAAACTATAAGCTTTCTAATTTAAATCCAAGGAGGGGAAAATGATTGAGAGGATCTAAAGAAAAATAAACAAGATTTTTTTTCCTTACAAAAAGCAGATTTACCTCTGTAACATCAAGAAGAAAACTAGTAATAACCTCACTAGTAAAATCCCAGGTTGTACATACTCAGAGACATAGCACCACGCATGCAGTCTTTTTTCTTTTAATGAAAAGCAATGGAGGCTTTTTATCCACCAAATGTTAAGAGAAAATAGTTTCTTATTATTGTGGTGAAAAAGAATTTTTCTTCTTCAATCAAAATTTTCAGATTACTACAAAAAAATCTTAAATAACTCAAATGTTGCGGGTTCTGTTTATTGACATATTTAAAAGGTCTTTTCTACAGTTTGAGAGTTACTATTAAATTTTACATAATAAATTTCATATCCAAACTGGCTTCTTTCTCAGGCACATTAAAGACAAACAAAAAATAACATCTATTAACTGTTTTAAGCATGTATCTGTATCCTGTGGGGAAAACCAGAAAACAGAAACAGTAGTTTCTGAATTTCAGATTGAAATAAGTATATTCAGAATAAGTATATTCAGAAGCTCTCTTAAGGTAAGGACATGTAACCTTTTGCTATTATTCACCAAAGGGAAATGTCAATTACAAAGACTTTAATCCCATTTAATCTCAACGGGAGAGATACAGCCTATACAGAGAGCTGTTTTAATTTATAACTCATTTAAATCATCTCTTCTAGCTACTTCATGTTTAACACAACACCATTAAACTCAGACTCATCAGATTATAAAATATTTGAAGTAAGCACATACACAATTTATTCAGTGGTTTATTACCAAAAAGTGGGCAACTACTGATGAACTGTTTAAATATTAGATGCATCAATTTCATATTCATAGCTCCTATTTTTTTCTTATTCCTAAATTTATATAACTTCTGAGTTTAGCAGAATGTACTTAATACATTTATAATTGAACCCATTGATACACCTATTTATTGTCTACCACGTTGTTTTTGGAACTTACGGACTCAAGAGAATTCAGTGGAAGACAGTGACTAAGCCATAGTTAATGAAAACAAAGATAAGACAAACAATAACTTATACATGAAGTAGGTTTAATAGAGCAAATCAACACATGATATAATCAAATAATATTAGCTATTACTATAAAAATATATTCAAAAATATATTCAAGATACAGGTAGAGAGTGAGAATAATTCCCCCCTCACCTTCAATCACTTGAATTTTGCTTGAATGCCCCAGATAGACAATATATTTATAGGTGAATCTTTGAACTATAAACGAAGTCTCTCCATTACTTAGCATGCGAACTTGAGAGTTCTCTGATTATCCAATAATAATCTATGCGTTTTAGCTACTAAAATCTGATCGGGATAGGGATTTATATTCAAAGCCAAACAGTTTTGTTTTTTGTTTTTTAATTATAGCTAGAGACAGATGATCATAATTTGTTAATTCAAAGAAATTGATGAAATCTGGTTAGAGGATAAAAGATAGTCATTGCAATTTAGTTATAAGTAACATTGAGAAAGACAACTTATTACAGATTCTTCTTACATTTAGAAAATTATACAATAAGCAAGTTAAAGAGTCAAATAAAATAGACAATCAACATTGGAAAAATTAACTTATCAACCAGAGATGACAAGTTACAAAATTCCCAATCAATAATAATTTCCGTTAGCTATTAACTGAATGAAAACCCACCAAGACCAATGAAAGCCAAGACCTTACTTTTCATTTTTAAATTCACTGCTGAATCACCAGCACCTAGGTCAGTGTAAGACACATAGTTTGGGTTCAATAAATATTTACAGAAAAATGAATAAATACTAAACTGTTAACAAATAAAGCCTACGCAAACAGCTCTGTAGAGGTGGATTAAAATAGGGAAAAGGCTAAAAGAGAAGGAAGAAATAACAAAGGGGTGAGTGAGAAGAAAGATGGATAGAGGTCTTTTTTTTTTTAGTGTATTTTACCTACTTGATAGCAGAAGAGTAGAATTTAAGCAACCTAAAGGAAAGCAGAGGGCTGACTCCCTCACTCCCCCATGCACATGTTGTCCAGCAGGGGCTCAGCAAGCTCTAGGCTCCTCAGGAACCAGATAACAAACAAATGAAAACGTGACACCAACATATACAAGAAAGGAAGTACACACATTCAATTAAAAACCCATGAGACGTACTCTTATGCCAAGACTATCAGATTGACATAGTACTGGTGTTTGCTGGCCAAGATTGATTTCTTGGCAAGAAATCATGAGATACTTCAGCAAATGAAATAGTTACCAGGGTTATTAGGGGAAATGTTTACTATACTTTTATGCAGTGAGGCCACTGAGCATGTGTTCTGACCTCCAAAACCTTCCCCTCTCCAGAGTAAGTGTGGCTTACCACTGGTTTACTTCAGTTTTACTTAGTGCCGATTTCAGAGCTATGAATAAGCAGAGAATAAATGGGGTGGGGAGGGGGTGCCAGCCCTGGGCCTGTTTGCCCACAGATACAGCCCTAACCCTTCCCTTACCTGATCTGCATCCAGAGGCTGGCCCCTGCAGGCTGCATTGCCCAGGTTCACCTATCAGCTGACTTAGGGCTAGTCTCAGCCAATAGGAGAGAGACACTACTAGGACATGAGGGAGTGGGAAGCCAGGCCATTTCTCCCCATTCCTCCTTCCAGAAGCAGGGGTATCTCTTCTGTGTCTGTAACCCCAGATTCCACTAGCTAAGCTATCACTACCCATCCCTGGGCTCTAGTAAACCATCTCTTTGCTCTAGGGTTAGTAGTGGCTAATGTCTGGGTTGCGAATTTCTGGGTTGTTCCAAGACTATCTGCTCTTGAGTTTTGCACTGCGATCAGAAAATATCCTTAGCTTTTCCGCTGTTTAAATGCCCTTTCGTGTGACATCTGCTCAGACTCTGACCTTAGACCACATTTCTCTTCTGCACTGGTCTTATCTGCCTGCCCTATCTGACTTGTCCACATATCTGCATCAGCTTTCACTTGGGTTGGTTCAGGCCAAGCTCTGGACCCTGCATTACTCTGAGCACAGGCTTCTGCTCTCTTCTCAATGCTTTCTGATCCCATACCTGGCCTATGCTACTCTTCTCATCATGATTTGTGGTCCCACGTCCCTGTAGCTGCTCACAATTGTAGGGCTGATATTCTAAAGATTGATATTTGCTGAACGGTTGCACAAAACCATTGTACAATGATCTCCAAGCTCTCCTTTAAGATTTACCTTGAACAGATTTTCAGATATAGGCAACATTAAAATGTACATATCTATGTCACAAGAAGATTGAAAATAATGCACATTTCCGCATGGTTGGTCATCCCTTCCATGTGCTCTCTCTGGTAATGACCAATAATATACAATAGCAGACAAGAAGATTAAAATAATGTCAGATAGTAACTCTGCTCAAAGGGCATGAAATCTATGATGGCCTTGCAATAAAAGAACTTAATATAGTCAGGGGAGCTTGTTCCTATAAATTCTTTCAGCATAGCCAAAAAAAAATAACATAATGTCTAAAGTAATGAACTAGTAAATAATTCATTTAAGACTCAATTAATTACCTTATGTTATAAACAAACAGTAAATGTGTAACATTACTGACTATTCCGGTTTTACAGTTTCTAAGAGTTTATTTTAATTGAACTTCAGCACTAATATATGTGTTACTCTGTTTCCCAAGTTATACTCTCACTGGGAATCTGAAGACCAGGTTGTTTAACTTGGCATCTGTATAGGTAGTTTAAATTCCCACCCAGCCCTGTCCCAATTCTTAATCTTGAATTAGGTAGGTACTAAGAAATAATAAACAAGCTCAGCACTAGCTTTGCTTCCCTAATCATGTTCCACCCAAACTGGACAGATTTGGATTAGTCACACCTTTTCACTTGATTTCTATAAGGGTGGCATGTGTATTTATATTCCCAACCTAAACACTCCCACCCTCTCTCCTCTGTCTTCTTCTCAGCAGTAGCCCCATGTTCCAAGCTTCTGTTCTAGCATTCTCCCCTGTAACTTCGAATTGGCTGCCACACAGAAGGTCCTGTGTTGTTTGCCACCCCTTCCCCTGGGTTTCAAGTACCCAGGGCTCACTCACAGGAGAACAAAACCTAGATACCATCAGCCTGACTGGTTCAACCTGCCCTTCTGTTCCGTTTCCCAGAGTAATACTTTGACCATTTAGGACTGCATCTGGGCCTCTCTGAGACAGAGCCTTCAACACAACATTGGATCTGACTGATCACTGCTGGCTGTGAGCCTCCGCCCAGCACCAGTCCCACCTTGGACAACGGTTCTAGCGTCAGGTCGTGATCCTTCCTTTTTGTCATGAATTGAGGAATAAAGGAATGTCCTTCTCTGGCCCCATAAGTTTTTAATTGACTTCCTTGTGATGATTACTTTGAGTTCTGAGGACTTTGGTTTGGTGACTGAGAACATCTCTCCCTCTCCCAGACCTAGCACAGCAGAGCAACTACAGAAGCCATCTGGAAGGGTCCTGCACACAGGCACTTTCTCAGCGTGTTCTGGGGTTTCTGAGAGAAATAAAACTGCGTTTTAAAGAATTGGTCACAACTATAGAAAAGATCCCTGCTAGGCCACGAGAAAAGATGAAATAGTGCCATTTGTGACAACATGGTTGAATCTTGAGATTATTATGCTAAGCACAATAAGTCAGGCAAATAAATCAAGAACATATGATTTCACCTATATGTGGATATAAAACTGAAAGCAACAAATGAAAAAGACAAATAAACAAAAACTCAAACACAGACAACAGTTTAGTGGCCACCAGAGGGGAAGGGGGAGGTAAAAGAGGATAGTGGTGGTCAAATATACAGTGACGAAAGGAGAATTGACTTTAGGTGATGAACACACAATGCAATATATAGATGGTGTATTATAGAATTCTACACTTAAAACCTATATAATTTTATTACCAATGTCACCTCAATAAGTTTTTAATTAAAAATAAATAAAGCCATGTTCTACCTGTAAAAAAGAAATGGTCACATTTTATGTTCTCCTTAATTTACCTTTTTATATGCCCTGAGACATCGGTAACAATTCTTCCTTATCTTGCAAAAATACTCCTAACAGGTGTCTATACCCTACTCTCAAGGGTTGCAGGGTGAAAGCCACCCTCTACTCTAGCAGGGTCTCTAAACTCAAGAATCTGTTAAGAAACAAGGCACCTGATCTTCACTATTTCCCTTCAACAGAGTACAGGGTAAATATTCAAATTGATTCCCACAAATAGCCCTGAATGTCCCCTAGTTTCCAAACAATATTTACAATGTGGATTGATGACCTACATAATTTGTCTTAATTTGGGTTTAAATTAATGGAATTGGACTCTCTAGATGACTTTCAATGTTTTTAATTTAAATACTGTAGAATATTTCTGCAGTTGTTTGGCCAGCTGGTGTTTACCAAATATATATATCAAAAGGTAGCAAAGCTTTGTGCGGAAAAGTCATAATAGCAGCAGTAATAATAACAGAAATAATAACAGTTTATATGACACTTTCTGCATGCCAAGTACTGTACTAAGCACTTTATGTAATTAACTCTAAATTCTCAGAAGAACACTATGCAGTAAGTATGATTGTCCCCTATGCTAGTCAAGAAAACTGAGTGGCAGAAAGGTTAAAAAACTTGGCCAGCTAGTAAGTGGCACAACAGAAATGTAAACCTAACCCATCTCTCACACCTGTAAAGACACATACAACTCCATAAATTGCATTTGTGCATGATAGCTTTGCCCTCTTGATAAATACCAAAATTTCATGAAGCAGCATTGACATTAAATGTAGCCTTTGTACTCTATTTGGGGCACACACTTCTATTACTCTGAACATTATTTGAATAAAACTTGCTAATAATTTGAGCCATTATAACTTCAAAATCTTTATGTACTATTATACAGATAGGTCACTATTAACCTTGATATTCGATTTTTAAAATTCTCAACTTCATGGTTACATGAATAATTTTCTCTCTTACCATTCTGACAGCATTCATATGTTCTTCCCTTTTCATTTGGTGCTTTTGACACTTTTGGAAAAACGTGGTAAGATAGCTTGTAGTTTGATCAATAGATTAGTACAAGTAGCATTTCTCTACTTGCCTTTCTACTTTTCCTGAAGACATCACCTTCTCTTGCACTTTCTCCTTTATCCCTCTCCAGAGACTTGCTTTATTTTCTTCCAATGAAACTTATTTTTGTTTCCTCCCAGCTTTGAATTTTCTTCCCTCTATAATATCATGTGAGTTACTTAAAAGCTGTTTAAGATTGGCTCTCCTGATTGACTTCCAATCAAGGAAATTCGGATTATTTCATACTTCCATTTATTTGGATTATAGAGACACATTGGAGTATATTTTGCAAAATAATTTTGTCAGTTTTGGCAGAAAACATATGATTCCATCCATGTGTCTATAAAGAAAGGTCACTTCGCATTAAATATACATTCACATGCAGTGACAAAGACATTCACTCTAAGGGAATTGCAGAAAGCATAGTAACCACTATTCTAGCATCCTCACCGTCTGTCTCCTAGCAATAGTCATGACCTCTGTGATGCATTGCATGGAGTAATAAACCAACCTCGCCCAAGAGTCAGGTTTCCAACCTATTCACTGCAACATGTCTAGATGTAAAATATGTTTACCCTGTATAACCAATGACCCCAGTCTAGATGTTAAATACTTGCTTGTTCTGTGTATTAACTGAACCCTTCCCCTTGACCTTCAGGTTCTACCAGATCTTTCCCCTAAAATTTATTTGCCTTGTGCTGTTGCTGTGCGTGCCCCAACATGACAATACTGAAATGGTTGAAAAATTAAAATAAATATTGAAAAAAAATTGTAAAGAAAAAAGATTCTAGCCATTTTAGGACCCTAAATTTCACCTTTTTGTCCATCAAAGGAATTTTTCATGAAAAGTTAAAATAAATTTAAAAACTCATGGAAACTATTCATTAATATGTTGTTATAGATTCTAAGCAACTCTTTCTTTTATAGGCAACATAATTACAAGTGAATTACAAATGCGGACTTTATGACTCCAATTAAACTCTAGGCCACAATCCATTAAAAACAAATTATACATATCACATTAGCTATAAATAAAAATAAATATGCCACATGATTTGAACCATCAAAATAAACAAGAAGCAACAATTTCAAATAATTTACGGTTGTCTAAAAATTTTATCAACATAACCTAAAATATTTTATTGAAAATCATCAGAGAAAAAATTATTACACTTAATTTTCATATACATATACATTATACTTTCTCTTACTTATTTCATTATTTCATTCTACTCTGAGAACATCTTTGGAAGTATTTCCCAAGATTGAGAGATTGGAAAAGATTCTATTTTAAGTTGTAAGAACATTATTGTTTTAGTTTTAAGAGCATCATCATTATACTTGAAAATATTTAATTTTAGGGATTTTAATTTGGAAAAGTCAAATCAAGTGACTGAAAATTAATTTGAAGCTAATTGAAATTTCAACATATTGTAAAACTGCTTAGGAGAGTAGATCTTATGAAAATGTCATCAAGGACTGTATACCCATTTCCACAATTGAGAGACTCATTTACCACTGAAATGTTTGCTCTGAAATTTCTGAATGCTTAAGAATTGGGTTATTATGAAAGTAGCTTTTTTAATAGTATGTCTATAAAATTTGATGCTACCTAATCCTCACTCCCATCTATCAGAGCTCACTTCTCCAATGAAGAATGAAAGGATAAGAATTATGTCAGTTTGAATCAAGCATCTGACATGGGCAGGCACACAGTGAAGCAGAGGAAAGGAAGCTGAAAAAGCAAAAGTATGCTTGAGCAAGAATAACTCGGTGTTCAGAGAAGGACACAAGAAAACAAAAGGAATATTTCAAGTAGACGATTAAGAACAATTCAAATAAAGTTATTTGAAGATATTATGTAAAAGGAAATGAGATAATTTAGCACACATATTCTAAGAATTTGAAGAGATTTTGATGTTTTTGGGAAAAGGTAACACTGATGATAGTAACATATAAAAGAGGGACAAAAGGACATTCCCATCAAGAGGCCTATAAAACACACATGGGCAACAACACCACTCAATTTGTGCTGCACAGCCCTGACTCTACACAGAGAAAAGGGGAGGAAAAGATGTAAGAAAATGATTGGAGAAGAGATATTAAATGTCTGAAAAATACTATAAATAAATAAATAAATAAGAGTCATGCTTCTGAGAAGATTCTTAAACTATGTCTGGATTTAAAATAAGTAGATACATCTTACCGTGACAGTCAATTTAGAATTAGCCTGAAATAACGTCCTTATTGGTACACACAATTTTTCTCATCTAATTCATTCAAGGCCTCACAAAGTCACCAACAGCCTGTTGAAAGCTCTATAATTAAAATGTTCTTAGTATCACACTTTACTAATGGTAGACATCTTGTCAAGGAAATACAAGGAAAGTAACTTATTCTCTGTTATGTTTTCTGCTATTTAGTTTGCATCAGGAGAGGCTGATAATTAAACATAAAGGAGGAGACCCTGGTACAGCTAACAATTTAACAAAACCTAATGGCAGTGTTACATGGACAGCTAAGGTGTGTTGGACTAAATCAGCATCTCTCATAGGAAATCCTGGAAAAGAAATGCATTTAAAATATAGGTAGAAGGAAATAACTCTTAGAGGGGAAGTAAGAGTAAGAACTCTGTGATTTAGGAATTTCATGAATGTCCTTTGTGTGTTCTTTTGGGCTCTAATTGTCTTTTAGTTTTCATCACTGAGTATCCAGTTACTATGATTTGTTTGTGGAAGGAAAGGACAATAAGCCTATGCCTTACCGCCTCCACTTCGGCAGGGTCATACCAGACATTGATGTATGGATGCTGTAAGGCGTCGTCCACTGATATCCTTTTGGCTGGGTCAATCACTAGCATCTTTGACAACAAGTCCCTGGCTTGGCTGGCTGAAACGATAAACAAGAAAAATGATTAGCAAAATTTTGATTTGGGCAAGGAAATTGGTTGGAGGGAGAGGAAATTAAGAATACAAAAGTCAACTAGCAACTTCCTTACAAACGTCAGGTAACTTCGGCAAGTGATTAGGAAATGCAAAATGAAACAATGAAATATTTTTTATCCATCAGATTTGCAAAAATAAAAGGCGGTATATAATATCTACTAATACCAGGTAATTTCATTCATGTTGTGAGAATGTAAATTGATGCAGATTTTTTTAGAGGCTAAATTTGGCAGTATCCATTAAATTTAAAATGTGAATACTTTATGACTCAGCAGTTCCCTTTAGGTATACAACCTAGAGAAACAATTACACATGTTCATGTAATGCGTACAAAAGCGATGCTCACTGCAGCATTGGCTATGAAATAAAGGAAATTTAAAACAGTCTAAATTTCCATCTGTAGGCAACTAAATGAGCTATGGTATCTTCGAATTGTATTTCGCAGTTTAAAAGAATGAGGTACTCACATGCACATGTTGTTAAGTGGGGAAAAAAAGGAAGTTGCAGAATGATCCACAGATCATGATGCCATTTGTGTAAATCTGCTCCTTCTCAACAAAACAAGCACTTCTCTCTCTCCCTCTGCCTCTCTCTCTGTCTCTCTCTCCATAAATATGTTATTAATTTATTTAATAACATTGTTAAAGAACACTCAATTTTTAATCTCTAAAAATATATATAACTTAACATAAAATACAGTTCCAAACTAATTTGAAATTTTATGGCAAAAATATTCACTTTGTCCTAAATATATGGTAAAACTTCACATTAAAGAGAACAAAATCTAAATTGGTTTGCTACATTAGGAAAAGGCAATATGTTTGAATCCGTGGATATGTGCCAATATTTATTTTATCAATTTTTCTGATTATTGATATATGAGTTAATTATAGAAATTTTAGAAATTACATGAAACATAAAATCAGGAAAAACCAACCATCCCCACCATATAGAGGCAATCACTCTTATTGATATATTATTCTCTTCTAGTCTTGTTCATGCATCTTTTAATAATTTTGATAATAAAATGTAGCAATGTATTTTTTTCAAACATCCTATGGTGGTATTTTCTTTTGTTACATTTTAATTCATAAACTTTTTATATATTTATTTAATTGCTTATTTATATATTTAACCCCAAAAATCACTAGTTAAATTTAGACTGGAAACTAATTTTTTTTTTATTTCTATTAATCATTTTTATGGGGAGTTTAGAGATTTGATTTCTGCTACTTCCAAACTGACACACTGAAGCTCACACCAATAGCAAAAGTACTGAAATACTTATACATTCATTTTCAATATTTAATCGTTTTCATTGTCAGTGACTCCCTAATGGCCCAACAGGGCTGTGTTTATTTACTGTATTGGTTCAAAGATCTCTTTGATTTGTAAACTGATTTTATACTCAGATTCACGCACCCCACTCCCACAGATTCTCCCATCAAACCCACCTAATTCTCTCCTCTTAGAAAGGGTGGGAGTTGAGGTGGGGTCCTCATCAATAGAGGTATGCACAAAGGCAATACCAAATCATCTCACTAAGAAACAATAATCAATACTATCTGTAGGAAATAAATGAGGAGAGGAAAAGGTTTCAATCCTCAACTTTCATCTTCTTATGCTCAAATGTCTTATGCTCTTTTTTTAGTAACAGTAGAATAAATTTTTCCCTTTGTTTATTTCTCTCATTCGTTATAATTTGCCATTTTTATCTTATAATTGTAATTAAACAATTATAAATATGTAAACTAGTTCATCATTTGTAAAAATAATACAATCATAGAGGTTCAAATTCAATTAAAAAGCCAAAAAATAAACTCAAGGAAGTTGGGATTATATTCCGAAAGATAGTTGATGTTTTACTTCATAGTTTTTCTACAAGTACTGACATTATCTCAAATAATTTAATCAGGACTTGTCATCTCCGTATCGTTACACTACAAGTGTCTACTTATGAAGAAGGGATTACTTGTGCTTTACATGTCAATTAGCATCATAAAGATATAAATTCCCTCCTTAGCTCTTTTTCAATCTGTATATAGGCAGTGTTGATCAAAAAAGCGGTAGATTTAGTCATAATTTAGTCTGCTGCCATTCAGAGAGCCCGCTTAAGGAAGAAACCCAATTTTGCATTAAGTATCACAAACACAAAAACAATGTTGCACATTTAAAACCCACCAGATGAAAGTTTGGAGGCGATGGTAGGATCCTGAGAAATAGTGGGCACCACATTTTAGTTTCTCTGTCTCATTTTAGTCTATATTAGCTATAAATTAAGTCTGTAAGTTAATTCTATATTAATTAATTGTTCACTGCACAATTGGGGTAAAATTTCCAAAGCATGTGTCCTTTTTCTGTTTTTGATATTGTATAGATACATTTTAAATTATAATTATTATGTTTATTAATAGTTTTTAGCTAACAGTTATTGAGCATTTTCTGTGAGCCAGGCTGTATTCAAAGTGCTTGACAAATTACTTAATCAATTAATCCTTCCAACAGCTCTAGAAGGTCAACATTTTCCACCATCATTTGTTTAAAAAGATAAAGAAAGATTACATAACTTGCCCAGCTTCACACAGATTTTAAGGGCTGGGGGCAAAAATCAAATTTGTTTCAAAATTACTTTCTCAGGAATGTCCTAAATTAAAATATTATTTATTATATACTTTATACATTGCCAAATTATTCCTTGTCTTCAGTTCTATGACTGAGACATTATTATCCCAGTTTTATTATAAGATTTGTTACTAACATTAATAACTACAAACACAGTAGTAGAAAATTATTTATTAATGTATGTGTTTATATTGAATATGAAATGTGTAGGTATCTCATTTGTCACGTGTAAAGTGAAAGAAAAACAATGGTGATTAAGAGATCCTTAAAATACAAATAAAACTCAGACACTTTCACCTCCAAGATTTTACATTAAAACTTGTGTTGAAAGGAGATGAGGGTAAGGGAGATCGAATATATGGTGATGGAAGGAGAACTGACTCTGGGTGATGAACACACAATGGGATTTATAGATGATGTAATACAGAATTGTACACCTGAAATCTATGTAATTTTACTAACAATTGTCACCCCAATAAATTTAATTAAAAAAAAAAAAGAAAACATTTTCCAAGTAACAAAAAGATTTGAAACAATGATTTCAATGTATATTATATCGGCCTTTTTAGTTACACTGCCATACAATTTTAAGATTCTAAATAAGCTCCCTGAAATAGTTAACCCACATCACTGTCACACACTTTAGTATTATTCTTCCCTCTGAATAGCCACACAATTCTACAATCCTTGGCCATTCACACTTTGTAAGAAAGATCTTTTAAGAAATAACTCTCCTTAAATTGAGGTAGTTCGAGTTAAAGACAGGTGTCTCGATGGTTTGCTTATTTCATCCACCACCCACACAGTGGTTCTCAAGTTGTCCCTGATGGGCTTACCTTTGAGTTTATTGTGCTCAGAATCCGCTGGGAAGAGGGAATCTGGAAAGAGCTTGGGGAAGGTGAGTCCAGCATACTTGGGCCGATTCTCCACATAGTTTCTTACTGTGGGTTGCAATTTCTTCATGAATTCCGGACATGGTGTACCTAGTTGTTCAATTACCTTGTTCCATTGGTCAATATCTGAGAATTGAATAGTTAAGGGCAAACAGAAGTGCAGGCCACTAGCTTTTGCCTTTCACTAGTTGGGAGGCTAACTGCTTCTCAGAATCCTGGGCAGTCATCAACACGAGTGGAGTTTTAATGAGCAACAAATGACAAAAATAAAAAATGAGAATTGTCAGGCAATGAATCCTCTTGGAATTTTAAATTCACTTTTGGAACATACACACTTTTGGAGAACTAGCATTACTTAACAAAAATAGAATATCATGAAATAGTCTTTGAGTTGTTAAGATGAAAATATATTTAATAACATAAGAATGTCTTATATTAAGATAAACTTCTATATAACCATGTGATTTAAAAGAGAAAAAATACATTTTTATAATTACCTAATTTTTATAAAATTACTTAATTAATTTCTTTTCTAAAAATGACAAACACACAAATGATTTAAATAAGATTCATTTACATTTGTCCTAAATTCCTCTTAAGATTTTTTCCTCTTTCTGTACTAACCAGGAAATTTCAGCATCTGTTAATGTTTTCTACTCATATGCATCACCTATGGGATCAATATTTTTGATAAAAAAATAATCTGTTAATTCTTCATCAAAGACTTAAAAATTTCTATTTATCAAAGTAGTCAAAATTTCACGTCTATTTTCTTACTTCTGCTAGTAGTGCTCTGCATCCATGAATATCAAGAAGATATGAGGGTAAACACAGGATGTTCAATTTAAAACAAGAGACTTCCATCCAAGTGTATGTCTCAAAAGTACATTAAGCATGTGGAATTCTACAGGAAAAATATTAACTCTCTATTATAATTAATGTCCCCCAAAATTGGAGCTAGCTCTTTGAAAGACCAACCCACTGATTGCGATTCTCTTTTTCATCTATCATTAATATTTGATATATCAGAGTCTTGCAAATGATAAACACCACCCATGAAAACTGTGGAGAACCAACTGGAAGAAGCTGATTTTAGGGAAATTTCCTTGCCACATGTCAATGAATGGTAGGAGCCTTAGAAATTCTTCTTAAATCCAATACCACAGGTATTGTTCTCCTCTACATTGTTTATTCTTTTACATTTCTATTCTTTAGTAATAAGTTAATTAATTCATTGCTGCTAATGTAATTTGCAACAGGTCAGAGAACTTATCATAATATTACTTAATTGAGGTTTCTAAACGCTTTACCCTTAGCTATTCAATACAACTGGACGTAAAGAGATTGACAGTCCTGACAAAAGACAAAATTAACTATATTTAAGAAAACAAAACAAATTAAATATATATATGTATGTGTATATATATACATACACATATATATATATATGTGTGTGTATGTATATATATACACACACACACACACACATATATATATATATAAAATAAAGTAGGTAAGAGATTGAACAAAGACAAAATCAAGATACATTGCAAATCCTCTCCTACCTCCTTTATAATCTGGCTGAATAAAATGTACATTATTACGTATCCTCTCAATTATTGGGATGAAAAAATTGAATGATTGTGTAATTTCAAGAGATAAGTGGAGGTGGGAAAAACTGAAGAATATTCATGATAATATAGTAGTAAATTAGAATAATTAGAAATAAGGAAACTGAAAAATTATAAAAGGTTAAAGTTAAAAGTTATTCTTACACAAAAACTTAGTACTCTGGACATAGATAAGCTTTAAATACTTAAACATATTTAAATAGAAAACAGTACAGCTAAATAAATCACAAGTGCTTGCATTGTAAATTATGAAAAGAGGTCTACTTTCTAAGTTAGGTTATTATGCCCTATCAAGCCATCATTTAATCATTGGTCAAACTTCCTTAGAATTTTAGACATTATATCAAACTAAAACTAGGGGCAAAGAAGTTGCCCTATTTTCTGTAAAGGTGTCATGCAAAAAATTGGCAAAATATTCACAACATACTAGTATATTCTAGTTACATTTAACTACAGTTATAGTCATTCAGTAAAAAATTAATTGCTTTTAAAGTAGTGTTCTCAAAATAATTCCATGCTATTTTTAGAGTAACATTTAAGGAGAGTCAAATATTCTGGAATTTGTTAAACAAGAACAGTTAAAATGTTTCTTTTTAGAAGTATAATTAAAGCCTATATATAGAAGTACCCAGTGTAATTTCCTACCTTAGATTGCTTTTTAGATGAAACACAACTGTGGTCCTTGATGTAATGGCTTACAAAATCAAGGGAGGCAAGAATCTTTATTATTGTCAATGAAAGAATTGAATGTTTATACTACAAATATGTGGATTAGTCACCTTTAAAAGTTTGTACTTTTATTTTAACCAATCCTTCCCATAAACACGAATACTTACATGTAAGTAATAAGTGTTTCCCAGATGTTCATAAGATCACAACATGAGCAATTAATTATGTCCAACTATCCTTAATCACATGATTTCCCTTTATAATCATAATTAACCAAATGTAAGCCAAGATTGGAAGTCATATCTCCTGACTCCGAGTCCAGTGCTTGTTCCAAGGATTCCAGTAAGGAAAAGAGCAACTTTGGAATTGATGTGGTAGAAACTGCTTTAATTTTGCCATAAAATTATGATGGTATGTTTGTCACAGCAATTCTCTTAAAGATTATCTGTAAAACTGCCTCCCTAGTTTTCAGGTCAAAATATTTACATAAAAAAAATGATTTTATTAATTTTAAATAGAAAATGAGGTAATTTTTAAAAATTATTCATCAGATTTCCACAATGATTGTTTTTTAAACATACATAAAAAGTTAACTAGATTTCATGCTTCTGTGTTAATGTTAACACGGTAAATATTTTTTTAAAGAATGGCCAAAATTATTTTTGTAAAAGGACTTATTTGCTTTAGAACACTCATAAGTCACTGTTTTTATACTATATGAGTAAGGATCTGAATATTTACAGATTCCAGCTTGTGCAGTTATAAAAAAAATCAATAAATATATATTTTTATATTTTGATTTACTGTTTCAGAAATTGTCACCCTCAATATATTTAAGAAAGGCCTTTAATAAAAATTGAAAAATGTGATTTTATATGAATTATTTGACAATCTCACCTAATTTTAAATTCACTACATATTAGTCATATTACAAAGTTTGATTTTATAGAGTATGATGACAAGACAAGATAATGTGCAAATACTATTAGTAATGTCTTCAATAAATAGTATTGTAATAGATGAATAAAACAAAGTAAATATGGATTGTAAAAATGAGTATCTGAAATCCTAAGACTGAAAATTATTCGTTAATTTTATCAACTAGCTAAGAACTTAGATTTCATGCATTCCTTTCACTTTAACTTCCTTAGCTGGGGAACTTTCTAAAATATGTCGCAAGCTGCCTTGAACACAATGTATGAAAAATGCCTTTTTTTCTGGGTATTTTAGGTCATAATTATGAACATATATGCAATTTATACTATGCATATTTAAGCTTTCAGAAACTACTAAGTGGAATAATAAAGAGTTCTTTAATGGCCTTATTCTACTATGCCCTTTGAAAAATTGTATCTTCCTTTCATGTTTTCTTCTATCATTGATTACTTTTTGTTATTATGAATATGGTTTCCAGAATTGACACCTTCATGAATTCAGACTTGCTTTTTCTACAGTACTCTAAGCCTTATACTCAATATTTTGTGCAAAATTTTCTGACATCTATTTGCAAGTTAAAGAATATCAGTGTTTATCTCCAAATTCTTTACTGTGTTATTAAAGATAACATTGCCTGAGATCACTATATAGAACAGCTTCAGGAGAGGCTATGTTATCTGTCAAGCCAACCAGTTGCTGAAGCACTGTGTTGAGCATTATTGTGTGGCTTTATGTGAGTCCTGTAAGAAAAAATACTGTAATCAATTAGTAATGTCATCAGTGAATGCGCAATAAGGAAGTGGAGACATGCATGCCATAAGTTAAGCATTATGATATAAAACCGTGGTTCCCCAGCTTGAATATCCATAACATAGGGAACTTACAAAATACAGATCCCTCCCCGATCCCCGATGAGCTACAAAATTTTGAGTCCATAGATCTGAGATGATATAAAAAACACCAAGGGTAATTTCAATCCAGATGGCTCTTGGACTACATTTTGAGAAACACCAGTGTAGGACATACTAAGTCTTTTGTGAATTACTAAATCGAGATTTAAGAATAAAGTACTAACATATTTCAGTTTTTTGTTGCAAATTAAGATGGCTTCAAATTCCCCAAAAGTTGATTCTATACCTATTTGCTACGGAACACTCATGGGTCCTTCACCTGGATATACTTCAGGGAAAGAAAAATCCTAATATTAATCCCTTTCCTGAAAAAAAAAAAAAAAAACATGGGAAATTACAGCAAGTGGCATGTGCAGGCTCCCAGCAAAGGGAGAGGGATTCTGCCCATCATCATTTAAGAAGGATTGAAATTGTATGTTGCATCTGTGGGGTGCTCCTCACAGAAAGTACAAAAGCTTCTCAATATAAAGCTCAAAATACTTGACAATTTATTTTGATAATTACTTCATATTTCTTTATGATAAAATTTGCTCTCAAAAGAACTTTTCTGAGGACAAGTGTAAAGATCAGGACAGTAATATATACACAAATGAGAGTCTGGGTCTAGATTTTCATGGTTATATTTTGAGTTCTGTTCCTTTAAAATATTTTTACTCTTTTTTCATTTGACAATATTCTTTTCCTCTCAAAAGTCCCCCTCAAATTCTGGTAACATGAAATATGAATAAGTGATTTCATGCACAATTTTAACTAGCATCCATTTTCATTATAAATAGCACAAGAAGAGGAAATATTATAAGTCAGAACACACCCCAAACTAAAAGCTGACAATTTAAGTAAAAGGTTGTTTGTTCACTAGTGAGGTAGTATGGGATAGGTAGTATCCAAAGGCTAATGTTTGAAGCATGATGCATATGGCTCTTAGTACAATCTATTATGTCTTATAAATCTATTTATTATTGTAATCTATATTTACTTACAAAGAAAAAAAACGGAGAGGCATTTCACATATAAGCAAATCCAGAAACACATTAAAATGTGTTACAATAATGGGATTTTCATTATGTATGGAAGGTTAATCTTTGGGGCCTCACATCTGCACCAGCCTCTTATAAGACTTTTGCCTAATTTTGTATTTATAACATGATGTATTTATATATATATATATATATATATATATATATATATATATATATATATATATATATATATATATGAAAACACCTTCCTCGAATTGTATGATATTCTCAGTTCGCAACGGCTGGGTCTGACTCTATCTGTATTTTGAAACTAGGAAGAGGCCTTGGAGATCATTTAATTTGACATCTGTATTTTATAGCTGAAAACTATTAAGTTCCTTTTAAAATTGGTAAATACAATGATTTTAAACAAAGGAGCTAATACAATTAGTTTCTAACACTAATGGAATTCTACTTAAGGTTGTTGTGACACTGTACTCTGTTCTGTGAGACCCTCTCTGGAAGATTACATCCATTTCTGGGTATAACGCTATATAGAAGGCAGGTAAGAAGGTACAATCAAGTTTATATGAAGTCAAGAAAACATGCCATATGAGGCATACCTAACAAAACTTTTATGTTTAAACTTAGAAAGCAGGAGACAATCCCTGCCCCTAACGTAGCATTTTGATCTCTCTTATCCCTCAGCCATTATCACCTTCTTATATACTGTGCCTTTTATTGTAAATTTCATGATGTCAAGAATTTCATGATGTCATGATTTTCATCATGACGGTTTTATTTACTAATATGGCCTGGAGAGAAAAAGTGATCAGCACATAGTAGGTGCTCAAAAACTATTTATTGAATAAATGACTGTCTATTTTATATCCAACCAAAGTTTTTATGGAGATAATGTAAAAAAAAAAAAAAAAAATAGGGGAGAGAAAATATTTAAAGAACCAAAAGCTGAGAAATTCCAGGAATTGGATATAGGCCAGAATTTAGAAAACACAGTGAATCCCAACAGAGATAAATAAAAAGAAACCCACACCTAGTCACATGGTAGAGAAATACCAGAAAACCAAAGACTAAGCAAAGAATCCTAAATGAAGTCAGAGAAAAGGGAAGGCTATCTCCAAAGGTGACTATTACATCGACAGCTAATGATTTACCAGCAATATTGGAAACAAAGTCAGTGGAATAACATGTTTTAAATGATAGGGAAAACAACTGTCAATCTCAAATCCTATATCCAACTAACCTGTCTTTCAAGTAAGGGAACCCAATCAAAAACAGAGTTTTATCATCAAAGACTGCCATTAAAAATTTCTAAAGGATGCTCTTCAGGGGCAAAGAAAATAATCTGAAAATAAAAGGCCAAATTGCAAGAAGTAGTATTAAGCCAAGAAAATGATAATTATAAGGGTGAATCTAAACAAACTCTACCTGTACACAATAAAATTATAACATTGTCAATTTATGAGGTTTAAAAATTAGAACTAAAATCAGTGTGTCCTAAGATCCTTGTGTGTTCAACAGAAAGATTAAAAAATGACTTAACTAAAATAGCAATTCTACACAAATTAAACTATAGATTCAATACAATTCCAATAGGAATCATTTTATAAAAGTTACTAAGCCAATTCTAATATTTTTGTTTTTAATGGAAGAGCAATGATTCAATAATAGCTAAGATACCTCTAAAGGAGACAAAAAAGGAGGGTTATTTACCCGACCTGATATAAGTACGTATTATACATTAGTATTCATTAAGAAAGGGGTGTAGTGATATAGAGTTAAACAGCAGACCAGTGGAACAGAATATAGAGTCCAGAATTTAACACCCCTCATACCAATATGTGGAAACTTATGACAAGGACAGCATTATAGATCAGTGAAGAAAGAATAAGCTAGTCAGTAAATGGAAGTAGAATAAAATAAATTGGATACCACTTTCACACCATACACAACAATCAATGTGAATCAAAGGCTTAAATGTAAAAAATTAAGATGGAAGGAGAACTGACTCTGGGTGGTGAGCACATAATGTGATATACAGATGATGTTTATAGAATTGTACACTTGAAACCTATGTGATCTTACTAACCAATGCCAATAATTTAATTTAAAAATTAAACTTGAAACATTCACAGTAAAATTACAAGATAATATAAAGGCATTAAATAATTCTTAAAATACATGAGCCATAAAAAAACAAACAACAGATCACCAACTTCCAAAACCACTATAAAAATGGAAAAAACAATTTAAATACAGGACAGAACATATTTGAAACATATAAAACTGACAAGGATTAGGTGCCCAATTATATAAAGAACTCCTAATCAACAAAAGATATACAACATAAAAAAATTATTTAAAAAAACAAAAGACACTTTACCAACGGGAAAATACTAATGGTCAATAAATAAGAAAAGATGTTTAGCCTCCCTTATAGCAAAGGAAATGCAAATTTAAGCTCCATTTTAAATAGTATTTTAGATCCAAGAGATTGGTAACAAATTTAAAATCATATCTGACAATACCAAGAGTATGTGAGGTTGTGAAGTCGTTACATCTTCTCCCAAGAAATGAATTATAAGAAATGTTAATCTGTATTTAATAACTCAGTTGTGGAAATCTGATTTGATTTTCTTTCATAGAAAATGTAAGGAAAGTAATAAAAAGCAATCATTTTAATCTATGGGGAGCAAACATTCATTTCAGTCATCAATTATTCAACAACAATGAACTTCTGAGAAAGCCAAGAGTACAAAGTTAAGAGATTGAGTTTATTTTCATCAAAAAAAGATCAGCCAAAATTTAAGAACTGTTTCATATTCATGTCCAAAGGCTAAGCTCAAGTTTATCATTTGTTGGGAATCAAAGAAATCCTGTTTTTTAGAAACCTGACGTAGTTTAGTTTTTAATCAAGTAAATATACTTCTAAATAGCACTAACATTAACATGAAGGTGGTACATTTGTAGATGCCACTTAATAAAATGTATATGTAGCAAATAAAACTGCAATACAAATTTTTTTAAATAAACATGTAACATATATAAGATTAGAACAAACTTTTTGGTAAGAATGGAAGTAAAAACAGTGCAGCTTTATTTTTCACTACGTAAAACTTTTTAGGTTCAGTTTTTTCACTCAACAGAAATTGAATGCCTAACTCAGTCATTTCCTAAACTGGTCCTTTAATACATAAAAAATATATGTATGAAACTATATATATACACATATATATCCACATTTGTAATACACACACACATACACACACACACACACATAAACACACACACACATACAGAGGGTGCAAAAAAATGTATACACATTTTAAGAAAGGAAAAAACTGTATTAAAATTGTAATACTCAATATATACCGATAACTGAAGATGAATATAAGTCAGGTGTGACTTCTGCAATTACAAGAGGTGCTCAAAGTGGAAACTGTAAGCATAATTTTAATACAGTTTTTTTTCCTTTCTTAAAATGTGTATACATTTTTTGGCGCCCTCTGTATACATATATAACCATAATGTAATATATTAGTTCTCAAAGCAAATGGCTAATCATAATATGGTTAGGACACACTATATTAATAATTAGCTTTACTGTAATTACATATTAAAACCCCATTACCATAGGTTCAATTTCATCTTTGAATTATGATCATTTAAGGAGAGATTTTATCTTTAGTATGATGAGCATATAATGTTTTCAGAAATGACTGAGTGTAGGAGGTTATTTAACTAACAAAGAAATAAGTTATTACACACCTATATACTAATCACACAGTGTCCATATCTGTTTAATACTGCAAAGCCCTGGAATCTTTACTTGCTAATTATTTGCTGCCTAACATATGATCTCTTTTACTTATCCAAGTAATATAAATTTATTTCTTCAGATGTTTTATATAATCATTATTGACTAGTAATAACATGGAGAAAATAATAGCTAGAATTGGAGCAATTATTCTTATAAATGAAGTAAATGAGAAAAAAGAATTTTAGAAGAGGTTGATCAATTTAAAAACGAAATTCATATGCATGCTCTCTGAATGTGTTAAAATAAACCAATTGTATTTGTGGGTGAACATAAATCTAACTGATTAGATTTCTATGCCAAGTGAATATTTCTTATGATATAAAAGCATAAATCTTCAGTCTGAAAACTGAAATATTCTGTCATTTATTATCCAGTTATCAATAGAACTTAATTTTGAAACATCTACAAAAAAATAAAATACAGAAGAGTATATCATTGCAATTAGTTTCATAGAAATGAATTAAGGCAGACCTTTTGATACCACGCTGAATGTTTCATGTTTGCTACTGTATTATCCACATAAGATCTTAGGTCTGAGACAAGGCTACTCTACTATGATGTCAGCTGGTAAATATTTGACACTGGAATTACACAGAACCCTTCTAAGGGCAGTGAATGTATACCATCAGCAGTATTATACTTGAGACCAAAGGAAATTGATTGAGAATGACACCCATAGAGACCACTGGCTGCTAAGAAGGATACGATCAGTGCCAGGAAACAGCACTGCACCTTTTATCATTTCTCCCATGATGCACCCTACTGACCACATGTCAACTGAAAACAAAAATTACATGAAGATAAACAACAAGGCAGGACTAGAAAAGAAAAGAAATGAAAACACTTGGCTACCCATGCCACAGAGCGATGGTTTCACCTTTAATGACTGTAAGACAGGTCAGTCTTATGATCATTAGTGTTCTAACACTGTGAATGAGGAGAAAACAAGAATGCCAGGGCCCTTTCTGCTACAGAACTAAAGTAATAATTCCACTCAATGTTACCCAATACACGATAATATTACTTTGCAATTATAATTCAATGGTTAATTTAGGTTTTTTATTTAAAAGGTCTAATTTGCATTCATCTACTAGAATCCTACTGATTTGTATTGTAAATTACTCTAAATTGTGTTAATATGGGAAACATGTAAATCAGTTAATTTTTTATTCTTTTGTATACCATATTTGGAAAAAAGCTGCCAGCAACCTCAAAAGAAAGGGTTTCTTTTACAAAACACATTTACTCTTATTTATAAATATGAATAAATTTCCAGAAGTAAAATGCCAGTTCAAGAATGAATGTTCTGGAATATGCTAGCTCAGTTTTATTAATTCCCATCAAAGTAGCAAGTTTCTAAACAGGAAACATTGCCTTATTATAAACATGTTTGCTTTACAATGGTAAGAAATGCTGGCTTTCAAAAGGGGATGGTTCAACATGAACTAAACAACATGTCTTGAGAACTGACACTTCTTCTGAAACTCTGAATCAAGAGAAACGTAAAATAATGGTCTCTCTGCTATTGTCAGTTATCATCCAGAATGTAAAACCAGGAAGCTGGAGCAGAGGATTCACAGGAAGGGGCAAAATGGGGCAAGGAGAAGCAAAAAAGTGAAATCTCTCTTTATCGTTGGTCACTCACTTGTTCCTACTGAAAAGTCAGAAAAAGAAATAGGTCATTCTTAGGGGTAAGGGGTGGGAAATGACCTAGAAGAATAAGGGATGTGGAGCGGGGAGCAAATAGGGAAAGGGATTACGATAGCAGCACACTATAGTTTTGCTCCACTTCTCTTCAAATTACATCCTGTAATTTGGCAGTGACCTTAAAGAATTCCTCATGAGATTCTTTCTAGTGTGAAAAATCTCACTCAGGTTAAACTCAAAGTTTCCATAGTTTGACTTAACACCTAGACAGAGTGATCACTGCAAAGGAATGGTTACGGGCTTGAAGGTGATAAGCATACCCAGAGAAGCAAATTAGTTTTGCTTCCATTTTAGGAAAGCAAGTGACATGCAGAAATATCAGGGAAAGATAGAGCAAACAGTTGTGTACCCCTTATTATTAATGTATCTATAATTCCAGATAATATCTGTCTCACGAGAGAGGTTGGTATTGTGAGCATTTTCGATTAAAGGATAAAAGAAAAAGATCTGAAAATATATTTTTGAATTGCAAGTATTCTTATCATATTGTCCAAAGTGACCAGTCAGACTAAGTTGTTATTTACAGTGTATCTGTTTTGTACAGATACTGGGAAAGAGACAGACAAAACAGATAGAGCTGAAAAATCAATAGCAGGGTTTTCTCTTGCCTGTATCTATTCAAACATTTGGAAAAAGGCTCTTTCTGCCACAAACCTATTTGGGACTTAGAAAACATCTATTTCTATTTTTTTTTTTTTTTTAATGCTGAAACTCTTTTTTGTGATATCTCTGGTAGATACTCTTTTTTTTTTTTTCCTGCTGAACCAATTCCATTGCTTTCTAGCTGTGTAAACTTGGCCAAGCTACTTCATCTCTCTAAATCTCAATTTCATCCTCTAAAATGTAAATGATAAATAGTATTTATCATGTAGAATTTTCAAAAGAATTATGCCTGATAAATATCCTTCCATAGTGTATACTAAATCCTCACTAAATATTAGTTATGTGTCATCATGAATTAAATATATATTGGAATTATATATTAAAATTATAGATGTATAGAAAGGGTTTATTTATTTTACATCATATATATTATATACCTTATATAATATATAATACAATAACAGTTGGCCTAAATGGACTCTCAGTCACTATGTTGCTTCAGGCTCAATTGGTTCTAGACAGCTGTTGGTTTAATAATTGGTATTAAAACTGGTACATCTCCCACTTCTCCTTTGTGTGACTGCTGGATACAGATATTCCAAAGTAAAAGGAGAACATTTTTGGACATTTATCTTCATGTCAGAACCCAAAATAGACTTAATAGATGACAAAGTTTTTGCATAAAAATTATGCAGAGATATAAACTAGACATCTGAACTACCAATGAATATATATTGAATTCCATTTTTGTTATTTTAATGAATACTTTTTAAGTGATAGTACTCTGGAAACCTTTCCAATTCCCATTTAACTGTACTCACTATTCCTACAGACTATCCAGGCGTATGCTGCCTAGGTGCAAAGCTTTGTGCCTGGAAATGACAAGCTCTATTATTATGTATTACAAAAGTGGAATATATGCATTTATATATGAATTTATATGGGTTTTTATATATTCAAGACAGGATTATTTCTCAAGATAAAGCTATTGCACTAAATTGTATGAATTAGTCATCACAACTAAAACAGGAAATAGGTAATACAATAATTTGATACTAGTATATCTTATTGGGACAGAGAGGTGGGGGTGGAGGTAAGCCTTCCCTCAACGAATACATAATCTGTTATCAAGGTGACTGGATTATTTTATAAAATTTTCAAGATAGTCTAATGAATACTGATTATGCATAATTCTTAGAAGAAATTAGCAAATTCAATCACTGTTGGTAACTGGATTTTGATGTTTTCTGAGACAATCAGATATAGCTTTGGATCTCCACAGGAGTTCTGTATACTAACGCTACCCAGGTAGAATTCTGGTTGCTTTTATGATTCTGATTCATTGCATTTCCCCTCCCATCATCAGTGTTCCCACAGACAGGAAGCAGAATCACTCTCCTAAGCACAAGTAAGTTTTGGTGTTACCAAAATATGGTTATTAATTTTCTAAGAAAATCTCAAGTGTTGTATCATATGTTAAGCATTAGATTACACTAAATTATCTTTTTTCTATTTCTATCCAAGAGATCGAAGTAATATAATGTAGGCCCTGGCAACTGAAATCTAAACAAAACACTGTATTGCTCCCTTTAGTCTCTGTGTAATGGCTTGGATTCTGATCCACAATGAAATATTTTTGGACTTTGTGAGCTTCCATCCAACAACCCGGAAAATAGTTATTTCAGTGGTTCTGGTAACATGATTTTGAGACCACACTGTTTTTCTCCTTAACCTAATTAAATCTTCATTTAGGATTCAGAAAATGTGCTTTGATACATTTTTTTCATTGGACACTTCAATGTATAATAGCAAAATCTAACACCATGTCTTTGAAAAGTTTATGTTTCAAAAGTTATAAATTTCATTAGATATTTAACAAGAGTATATTGTTTTAAACTTCAATGCAAAATGGAATTATAAAAAACTACTAATATACATAAATAAACCAAGAAGATATTTTACATATGTGAATCTAACTAAGAAAAATAAATAATATTTATGGAATACAATGCTAAATATTTTAATGCCAGGAAATCAGAGGAAGATTTTCTCCTTGAGTATACGTATTCAACCTGCTTTTCTTTGTAACTTCTATGCCATCATATTCTTAATTGTTAACCTTTATTTAAAAGACTTTATATTTTTGATTTGCTTTTTTATAAAACAGAAAAATCCATGGAAACTTATTAATAATGGAGAAAACTTTTAGATTTATATTACAAATAAATTATAGACTAATGGACCTATAAAAAATTTGACCATAAAAACATTTAAATAATTTTTAATTGCAACAAAATATTTTAAATTATCATCTTTTACAATCCATGTAATTCTGCAGTGTAATAAAGTAGTAATTTAAGGAAAGCCTAATGGTGGAAAAATATCTTTTTCTTTAAACTTTTCATGTTCTGATCAACAAACAGTAAATGCTGGCTCCAAATATCTTACATCATCACCGAATTAAATACAAGCTCCCTGAAGGTCCATACAAGTAGTCTCACTTTATTCTGTATATCAGCTTGCAGAGTGCTTAGTAAGTAGCAAACTATTCACTTTTCTTTGCTTTCACTGTTGTCTAATTCACATATAATTTGGTTTTACATCATTTGAGAGAATATTTCTTTTTTATAATAGGTGGACTTCTAGTGATTTCTATTTTTTATAGTTTATTTAATTCAATTTGATGCTTAGTTAAGCTAAAGATCCCCCAACTATAATATAAAAATTGGAGTGCCTTATTTTTGAAGGTATTTACAGGTATATGTATGTTTGTAAACATGTAATGTTTTATATGTATCAAATGACGTTCATCATGGCAATCCTGTAAGAAAGGCAAAAGGGGATATTTTATAAAGTAAATTGACGTTTGGGAGATAAGTCACATGACTAAAGGAAAGAGGACCAGAAGCCAGTTCTTGGAACCCTATTCCAATATGAGCTCTAGACTTATTTGACTGCTGAAGGGAGAAAGTCCCACAGCAGGTGTCTCCATTCATGAACTCTATCCTCAAAGCCAAACAGACCAACAGCAGTTTAAATGGAGTATCACAGTAATGACTAAGGAATGCATTTTATTGTTTGTAGTTTTTCCCCTTCGGTATTTCACTTCATTTCTAAAGATTACTCAGTACTCTGTCTACAGAACCATAGAGGGATGGGAAAAATATAACGTGCTTTTATTTAAACCATATATATATATATATATATATATATATATATAATTTCCAAGAGACAGGAAATTCCCGGGGACCTGGCAGTCCTAGTGAAGCTTTGTGCAAAATACCACCTAACAGCTTCCTCTCTAAGACATCAAGGAGTCAGCGAGGTCCAGCTCCTCAATCTCTTGCCTTTTGTTCCACCCAGCAGTCCGTTCTCTCTGTCCTCCCTCACTTTCTGCCTGCTTGCCTATCTCTCAGCACTCCTTTTATGACCTTCATGTCTTCTTCTGCCCTCTAGTGGACTCTGGACTCTCTCAACACCTTGAAGAAGGGATTTTCTCCTTATAACTATGTCCACCTTCCATCTTTTCAGATACTCTCAAAATCTCCGGCTCCCATTCTAGTGATTCCTATCTCACTCAAATTATCTCAAAATAATAATAAAAGAGAAGAAGAGTAAGCAAATTAATGGTTAAAATATATTCTTTTAAACAAACACAAAAAATAATAAATGAATAATCTAGTTTTGTTATGTTCATGATTATCTACAATTTGCTTGGTGTGAAAGAATGATTACTAGATTTTTACATCCCAACTTTATTTCAGTCATAAATCATACAGTGTTTGAGATAACCCTGTCTTACCTTCATATTAGAGAATACACTCAAACTATGGTAATGTATTAGTTGCAAAAGTTTATTGGGAAGTAAGCAGTTATTTAAGGAGGTAAAAAGGATTAAGAATATCTGTCTGCACTAAATAGATATTATAATCCACAATCTCCAATTTTTGTTTATTTTACTTTGATTATTCCTAATTTCCATATTTGAGCTTCCAAAACATGACATTCAATTAATTTGAGGGTGTTTTCTTTATTTCTTCAAATACATTTTTGAAAAATCATTTACTTGTTCCCTAAGAACTTGGCTCCTTGGCAAAGTTATATGAATATATCCTTTTCATTCTAACTGAAATTTCTCATGTCTTCAGAGGGAGAGGGGAGAGGAGGGTACTGTAGCATCCCAACTGTCAGCGTTAATTAGAGATAATATACTTGAGGTCTAGAGAAGTTGCCAATGAATATGAGGTGCCTGTCTTTAATACCACCCAGGTCCAGAGAACTCTGGCCAAGAACTCTACATTACAAGCCTTGCTCAGAGAAGATGCTGCAATTCGAAGTGGGATGAAAAAAATAATAATAACAAAGTAGAAAGAATGTATCGAAAAGAAGCAGGTTTAAGGAAAGAACTCTGGAAGAGTATACTGGTAGTGTATGAGCCTTCAGTAATCAGAATATGGCATGCCCTGGTTGGAGTTTGAAGTGAGTGAAGGGAATAAGTGACTAGATAGTGCAAAAAAAGGAAAAACAAACAAAACCCCCAAAACCTTCTAAACAAAAACCATTATAAAACTGCTTTACTATAAATTCTTATTTTAAAAAAAATCTGAATGTAATGTAGAGTCACAGATATCGCATATGATCTTTGGGTTCTATAAAGAAAAAAATGGACCTGATATATCTATTGTTCTCTAACTTGAATTCAGCATGGCTCTAAGACTTTTTAGCAATACTATATGTCAACGAATACACCATGAAATAGATATTAATCATAACACTATAGTAAAACTTGAGTGTATAATAATGAATGTATAATTTTAAAAACTCTTTATGTATTAAAATTAAATTACTAATCAGAAAACTACCCTGTGATATCACCTAGATCGTATCTCGATAGCCAAGAAATCCACACAGTGTTTCTCGAATGCAAAGACAGTTTTAATGTGGGAAAGTAGCTTACACTTTAGTCATCCATGACAATTTCGTAAGATTTCTCGATTTGTCAAGGTGTTTTCCTATTTTTGCTTAAGGTTCAGATTAAGAAAGGGAACATGAAAAAGTTCTGTAGAGAAAGAGGAGTAATGTTGATTATGATGATAGAGTATTATCCCATCATTTTTTCACCTCAGAGAACTTCAATATAGATTACTCTGAATAATTCTAAGTGAAAAGCAAGAGAACATACGATGGTTTATTTTTGAACCTCTGAAGAATCTTGGAAGTAGTCAAGGTATCAATTAGCATATACTAAACTTTGAAATGACTTCCAGTAAATGCAGGAATCATTTAGATGCTAACATATTGTTTTCACCATACATGATGTCCATTGGCCCCTCAACTTACATCTGCTCATTATGCTTTAGTGAAGTCAGTTATTCTACTTTTATTTCCACTAAATAACAATCATAATATTTCCTATGTAAAAAGAGTTCCTTAATAGAGTTTTCTTATTAATCGAATATAATATTTAATAGAGTTATGTACCACATGTTTATTGCCAATTTCCAAAAAAAGTTATATGTAGCAAATACACTGAATTCAATCTTGCACTATCATTGGTAAAATTGTCAATTGTTGTAGCACTGAGATATATAATACACTATTGTATATTAGCAGGGTAGTTCTGTATTCATAAAAGTATATTCTCTGTTAATATGTAAACTTTATTATCTATATATTAAAATCACAGATATGTGCCCTGGTTAGAAAGTAAGCTTTTGGTCATTTTAGAAATACACCAACTCATTGAATAATTCCAAATCACAGATCTCACTCTAGGAAATTTCTGATGGAATCTAGTACAGGACTCAGTGGGAGAACTCAAATCAACATTGCTTTTTAAAATTCTAAATTTCATTGGAAAAGCAATTATCTATGTCTAAGTCAAGGGAAGAAAGCCTATTTGAAACCCATCAGACATCTGGCAATTTGAATAATAATTATGATTGTTAAATGTGGAGGCTCATGTATTAAGGAGAAAATGTTATATTGACCTATTTAAGACTGAATATAGTGTCAAGAATAATTCAAATCAGTGAAACTGTAGACAAAAGCTTAGGATGTCAGCCAGGAGAGAAATTATTATGCCTAAATGCTGTGGAAGATAAAAATACTCTTAGAAAGCAGATGGAAAATACTTGCAAAGAGTGACTTATTTTTCTAGTTATAAAAATAAATATATATGAATCATTTGAGATTTGGTGGCCTCTCTTATTTATGAAAAATAGCACATAATACTTTGAATTATAGATAAGAAAATAATTTAGGAAGAAAAAAGCCCATTGAAATTTAATTAACATAAATAATTGTGGTAGGTAGTCTTCAGTACTGGTCAGATTATAGAAATTACCACTTTAAAAAAAATCACAATTATATCACTTACCCAACTTTTTGCTTCTATCTTTACTCTCCTGGTAAAATCATTATGTGTTTAAAGGGAGAGAGAACAAAACAGGTAAAGCTGCAGCAAAAGGTACAAGGATACAGTCCCTTCCTGGAAAGAGGATTTTGTGGCGAACCATTTCTCCCATAATGCATCCCACAGACCATATATCCACTAGAACAGGAGAGAGGGAAGTGAAGAAAAGGGAGGAAAGTAAAGTTAACTAAGATAATTGATTTCTGAAGGAGGAGGAAAAAGAACAGTTCGATTAGAAGATACAATTTTTGTTTCCCACCAAAAATTGGCCAAAAAAGTAAATTAAAACCAGCACTATAAGATTACATAAACAATGTCTAGTATGAGAACTCAAATTAATTTTTAAAAATTACTTTATGGGTGCCTTACATTGCCTCATTAGTGTCACGAAGTGGTGACATGGAAAAGCGGCACCTAAACCAAAAGTATCTTAATCAACCCATAGGGCAGCTATTTCCATTTTCTTTTCTATTCTATTCAGTTACGTGGACTAGGGCAATGATTTCTTGTTTTCTGTGTTTTGCTTTTCGGTACATGCAACCAAGGAAATCCAACCAAATCCAAGAAACTAGGAAAGGGCTGAAACCACAGTTTAAAGGGAGAAGTTTTGGAATCCCTAGTATTCAGGACTTAGTTTTTCCTTCAGAAGTAATCCTTGTAAATAAACATCAATTTTAGTTTCAATTTGAAATATTTCAAGAAAAACATATATGATTAATTAGCATATGTATAAAATAGTCATCTAGAAGTAAAGTGAAAAAAGGTATTAAAGGTGTTAAAAAAAGTGTTATATACATATATTTTTTTCTCAGTTGTACTTGTTAACCAAACATGCTGCACCTTTTCTTACCAATCTTTCCCCTCTTCCAACTGGCTTTTTAGTAGGACAAAGGGAACTTTTAGACAAAAACATTAAGCTGAAACGCTTCTTGGGGAAGGAAGGCAGGGTTAGGTGCACAGGTTAGCTGCGCATGCCTGAAATTGGAGCAAGCGGGTTTTTCTGCATGATAACCTTCTTTCCATACCTAAGTGGGAGGATAACACAAGAGTGCTTGGTATGGCTTCTCCACGGATCTAGAAATGCCAAAAACCTAAGGCAGTAATTTGCAACCCTTTCTAGTGAGGAAAGGAAAAGTGATGAGATTGTGCGCCATTTTTGCAGCAAGCAGCTGAAAAGCCATAATAGGCAAATTCAGACCTGGAGACCCTTGGTTTCTTGAACTTGTAAATTGGCTCCCTTTGATTTTTAAAAAATAATTTGTGAAGAATGTATACAAATATCTTCTTTTCCAAATACATTATATGTGGTATTGCCTTGGAAAGAGGACTAAATGTGCCTGTTCCAAGTCAAAAGGTAACAGAGTTCTTCCATTGTCCATCAAAGTGAACTTGACCTTCCTAAGAGACTTTTTTCCTTCCTCACACAAATGCACAAAAGTATTGCCTCTCTTCTAGTCTGGAAGTACTCAAAGAAATTTTTTAAAACTTTGGTGGCCAGGAAATTTTCATAGAAGTACCCTGTAGCACCTGCACGTAAAAATACAATGATAATTATTTTTATAGAACTTATAAAAATAGAATGCTAGGACTAAATAGAATAGAATAGAAAAATAAGTATGAAAGGTACATTGAGTAAATATAACAATCCTAATTTAAAACTATTTGAATTCCTAAATACACTGGATATGTTTTTCAATATGCTGTATTACTTGTTAGAGATAGTCTTTTCAAAATAATATATTGCAATGCTTTCTGATAGGTATTTTATAAATCCTTCACTTGAATCAATAAAGTCAAATTGGAATACATTTTGAAAATTCTTTCTATCTTTTAAAGTGTTCATGAATACGAGATTTTCCTTATGAAAGCAGTAATATAAAATATTTTTCTCTCTGTGGTTTTTGGAATTTATTAAAAAAACCACTAGGAAATTGCTATCCTAAATGTCACTTACAGAGCACTTTAAAGTATTAAAGAGACTCTTATCCAACTGGAACAATTTGGATTATTCTAAATTGACTATGCATTGAGCATTTGTAAAGATTCTCGTTCCAAGCGTTTGTGGTGTATTTTTGTTTAGCTTTTCCTAGGACTAGAGCAATCTCTTTAATATATGACATAAAGCCAAATAGTTAAATCCAATAGACAGATTTCTTCCTGTTTTCACACTCACTTTGAGCTGAGCTGCAGCCCAAATAGCAATTTTTCTCAGTATCTACAACATGTGTGCTCATTAGTATCCACTTGACTGTTTAGTCAGACTCCATTTACAATTCTTTTTAGCTATAACATTTTAGTGTTCTTCTAGTAAAGCTTACTTCTCAGAACATCCTTCACATTTTTAATGAGTGATTCTTCCTACTGGTATGTTTTTAAAAACGCTCTGAATATGAAAGCTGGCAGCCCTGGTTAAAAAAAATATTCCTATACATGAAAGAGAACATTACTCTTGGCTATCTGAAGCATGTACACACTTTCTTCACAGTCTCCGTGGCTGCTACTCAGAAGCATCCCTACCGTTCTCCTTGTAGCCCATTCCCAGGATGACCTCTGGGGCTCTGTAATAACGTGTCACCACATAAGGAGTCATCATGAAGCTTGTGCCTGCCGTCCTGGCCAGTCCAAAGTCAAGGATTTTCAATGTACAATCAGACTTGACTACAATGTTACTTGGTTTTAAATCCTGACAATAGAAACAGAAGAAATTAAAAGCCAGCATCATATGAAACATGCAATTTCCATCCACTCAATCAACTCACTGCAGAAACCTACATAAAGCAAATGATTACTGCCCTGAAGGAATTTACAATTAGTTTTCAGATTTTCTAAAACATATCCTCAGAAATGTTTTTTAAACCCAGAAGAGACCTATACTATCATTTTTATAATTTAGGCTCATCTTGGGAAAAGGTTTTAGAAAAAACACATATCATTTATCGTCATCTGTTAGCTTTCTCTTTATGGCAACATAAACCTTTCATCTTATATTTCATTTCTAGGCCTGACAGAAAAGCAGATCAGGGCAGCTGTCTTTATGCTGTCAGAAACAAACTGTTTAAATGAACTGTCTTATTTCAATTGCACATATGACCTCTGCCAATCAAGGGGCTAGAAAACATGAGGCTTCTCAGAACCTGACTCTCAATGTGCTAAACAAAATGTTAAACAAAATCAACTACAGTATAGCTAAAGTTTCCTTCTATATATGAGTGACCTATGTACTAATTCTAACATAAAAGAAATTAGGAAGAAGAGTATATTTAACCAAGCCCCCTACATAAAGAAAACCATCCACAGTTACTTTCACTTCTCCAAAAGCATCTTAATTGTAATTCTGGAGGAGGTGTTCTTACCCTGTGAATAATTCCAGCAGAGTGAAGGTGCTTGATGCCACACAACATTTGGTATAGAAGGTAAGACATTCGCTCGTGGTCTAACTCCATTTGAATCACCTGACACAAGTTGGCATCCATCAGTTCCATTACTAAGTAACTGGAAAGTAAATCCACAATTTAGTTCCAGATCACAAGACCTGAGAAGTCCTTCAAACAAGTCAGAATCCTCTCCTAAATCTGTAGTTTTCTGAACTTCTCTGCTCTATATTTTACTGAATTAAGAATGTGAAAAACTTCCAAGTTTTGCACATGTTAGCTATGGTAACTCTCCTCTAAGGTTATTAACAGACGGAGCATTGATTAATGTGTGCCTCTTGCCCATGTATTTTTCTACTTTCATCTTGTTCTCACTTTTCCCTGAATTTCCTGAACTTTTTCCCGAGTATTATGATTACAGAAAAGAATTTTTTTTTTTTTTTCAGAATAGCCTCTTCCATTAAATGCAGTATATCTGTGTGAAACAAGAAATGTATCTGTGTTAAATATGCAATGTATCTGTGCCAGGATTTGCTTCTTCTCCTGTCCTTATTCTTACTATACTTCTAGATAGATTCTTTTTTTACACAAAATCAAAGTCACCACAAAAATAGAAATAAAGTTTAAAGATAATTTTTATAATGTCTCTCTTATATATCTCAAAGCAACTTGACTCATTCTAGAAAGATCACAGAATCAATTAATAATAATAAATGCATAATAAATAATAAGCCTCCCCTGATTGAACCAAGAACATGGAACAACAAAGTACAAAGAGCCAGAAAACCAGAAAGAAGTAGAAGTGTCTTTCCAGGAAGTAACACCAGACACAGAACCTTCTGTCCTGTTGCAGGATCCTTTTCATTTCCTGCCAGCTCCCTTTGATCTCCACAAGGGATTACATCTATTTGATTTTTGTCAATTTCCTTTGCGTTATTTGAGAGCTATTCTCTCCCTTCCTTCAAGAGTTTTGTTACTTACACATCTTGGAATTCCTCCAGCGTTTTCTGGGGTGTGAAGACATTTAATAAACTAATAATCTGGAAAAGAGACAGTGGAAGGGACAGAGGAAGGAGAGAAAGAAAAAGAAAGAGAATGAATTACTTAAAAAGCATCTTTAAACTAGCATTTTTTTTCCAACTCAAAGTCACACACTTGTGCTATGATGGAAATAGAAAAGTTGGAAAAAATGTCTAGAACTGTCTCACAGAATATAGGAAAATGTACTCGAAAGGGACATACTGTATGTCTTTAGGGTAAAATGCAATTAAAATGCTCAAATTCTTAGGTAAAAGAGTAAGAGGAGATATATAATTGTGATATTGCTTTAGAGTATGGTACTCTTTGGTAGAATATAGGGCTGAATGTAATTAAACAAAGAAAAGGAGGAAAGCCATGTAAGAAAAGTGAGGCAGCAATGAAACACCCAACAAGACTTAGTAAGCCCATGTTTTTCCTCCAAATAAACAAGGTGGTATTCTAAATCAAGTTGGTGCTCTAAATCAAGGTGAAGCTCTAATTCAAGATGTTTTCTGCGTTGTTACTTTAGTTTTGTTTGTTTCTATTTCATACTCAAATATTATTTAAGCTAATGTTCCAATGGTATGTGTGAGGAAAGGTATATCTTGGACAATATCAATGATGAATTTAGTGAAAAATGTAAAAAAGGTATTAAAATTCTATTTCTTAAACTTTTTCTTTCCTGTTTTATTTTATATATTAGATAGTAAAGAAGTTTACCTTATAGCATAAGTAAATTTCAAATATACTTTTGTCACATTTCCAAATAAATTGCATACATAAATAACTCAAAATGTTCATGCAGCTTAATATTCTGTACTTATGTGTCAGTGGGAAATAAAAAATATATATATAGATAACAATCTTCTACTCACAGGATAGATGTAACTATTTCATATAAATTAGGTAAGTACAAGTTTAATACTTATACATCTTTAACATTACGAATTAACAAATTTCAGTGAACTTCATAAGTGGTATCGAAACTTATGAAGAAATAAAAATAAAACAAAATTATTTTAAACATCTGAGAAATGTAGTCAATTGTCAGGAATGCTTTTAGGCCTTGAGTAGTTTTCATTTCTTGAGGAATTATTAAGAAAAAATCATAATACCATCCAATATTTTCATATATATGTAATTTCGTATTACTTTATGAAATTTTATATATATATATATATATACATATATATATATATATATATGGCAATGGTTATAACATATCAGAAAAACCTAAGATCATCTCTTCTAAAGCAAACTTGCAGTATGGAATATACATATAGAAATAAATTATTTCAAACATTCTTTAAAACTTGTAATTAAAGTATCTTATTATCCTGTATGTTTAATTATAGTGTGTGTTGAAAAATGCCTATGTGGTACATCTCTCATTGAAACATATATAGTGGGTCTGTTTTTCTATTACCTTATCAGTCTTTGAAAGTATCAGTCTTGTTGATATTTGTTCAGACAAAAACATCAGAGACTGTGCATAGGACACACACACATACAACACACATATAACCCTTAAAGATGGGAAAATGCCAACTCAGATCACCTGGTGAATAAATAGTCTAGGTAATCTAAATTAATCTAGAAAATAGCATTGCAATTTTAAGTAAATCAAGATGTATTATTTTAAAAGACAAATTCCCCACTATGCATCCTTATTTTCTCTTTTCCTATACGTTTCTTTTTAAATCACCTTCATCTTCTTTGATTTCCCTTTGAGATTTCTCCTCTGTTCTTTCTTTGCTTCCTTATAAATTCTAATTCCTACTAATAAGCAATTAAAAATCTTGTCTTTCAAAGCAGATCATCACAGGTATTTCCATTTTAGTGGAACAGTTTCCAAGCAGGAATTTGATTGAGTTCCTTTATTCCGAGACCTTAAAACGCACAGATGTGAATGAATGTTTGTCACGGCCCCACAATCACACAAGCTATCAGTTCCTAGAATTAAGTATTCATTTTCTAAATGGATTTTCTTCTCTATTATTCAAGACTTATTTGGGATTACTTTGCTGTGTCACTTCCCACAGCATTAACAGAGTTCTGCATTCTGACTGCTTTTAGTTAATATTGTAAGTACTGGAGTGAAGTTTACATTTGGTTGTAAGCAGACTTCTCTGTTAACAAGTTCCAGAAATATAGTTCAATAAACTTAAGTACATACACGCATACAAACACAAACACAAGGGAGCAGCAGGTAGGATGCTATCAAAAAATTATCATTTCAATTTGGAACTCCTTTTTTAGGTATCATAAATGTGAACCTCCTATTTCACACCCAATGTGAACTGTTCCATCAAGAACAGGGAGTATGATTCCCTCAAATTCCCAAGTAAGTGGGGATTTCTTCACAATGTATTTATTGCATTGTAAGAGCTAGAAGGAGGATTAAGGGAATATAAATATATGACAACACAAACTATCAAAATTTTCCACCAGTTGCTTCATTGCTCATATCCATCCATTCCTCATTGCCGTTGGTATTTCTTACCCTCTTGCCATCATAAAAATAGACTGCATTGGTCATGCGATTAATCTTGTTCCTGCCTTTATTTAACATAATGAAAGAACAAATTGCTTTAGTAGAATGACTTTTCCTAGGAATTATCCTTTCCATCATTTTTATACTCCTTTCTAGAAGTATCAGGTTCTTTGCATGGCCAAATTAAAGAAGGGTACAGACTTCATAAAATTTCCTTTCTCAGTGAGGCCTTTCCTACTCAACCTATTTAAACGAGCAAGCCTACTCCACCGACATGGACCAGAATTTATGTTCCTTGTTTTGTTTTCCCTGATAGCACTTATCGGACATTCCATACATTTACCCATCAGTTTTGTAGAGTGCCTTTCTCTTGCAGGTAGAACATGAGCTCCGCGTGGGCAGGAATCTGTCTCTTATCTTCACTGCTATATTCTTAGCATCTACATCACCTAGACCCATACCTGGCACATTTTATTCATTAAAAAAAAATTGTCAAATGGCTGAACTAAAACACCATTGGAGTAGATAATAGAGACAAAGAGAAACACTGTCATTGGGCCTGAATCCACATATTTGCATGTCAACCATCTTTCAACTGAACAGTCATACATTTGCTGCTTCTTAGTGCCATTGATAGAAAAATTCACTTGTTTATAAACTACACTGATAATTTCATATCTTTTGGGTGATTTTCATACTTCGGAAAAACTTCACAGGGAATGATAGCTATTGTTTTTATAGTTTTATTATAATAATGTATAACAACTTTTATTATATATTTGTATGCAATAAATTATATGTACTATGTTTATTATAATTTATTAATGAATAATAGTCATTGAAACAATGAGTTATCTTCCATTTGCCCTTACTAAGAAGAACGGGAGCATAGAAAGAATTCTAGAGGCCCTGGCCTATGGTTGAAGCAGCTTATGTTCTGAAATGAGGAGAGTTCTGTAATGGTGTACCCTGCTGAGTTCCAATGAGAAATGTTCTTGCTGATTCTTTTCTGAAGTGCTTTGCAGATATGTCCCTGCACAGTTTCCCAACCATACAAAAAAACAAGACGCCAAAGCACAGTGTGTACACTGAACAACTTGAGGCCATTGCCAGACTATAGCTAAAAGAGAAAGGAGATAAAAACCTTCACCTGTTAATAATTAAATTTGAATTAAAAAGAAATATGGTATATTGTTGTGTAGGAGGTTTTTGGTTATTGGTGTTGTTTTTATTTTGGAAGAGCATGGCGCTCTCTGTTGAATTTAGAACAAAATAACCAAATATGGTGAATTTCATAACAGGGAATACCTATGAAATCCATCCCCTCCACACCATATGGTTTGTAGAAGATTTTTAAGCAGAAAGCTACCATGAGGACAATGAAATCAAATGTAGCATATGGACAGGATAAACAACCTTAAGAGACAGAAATTGCAAAGTAAAGAAAGACTTTCCTGTCATACTGATTTTCTTTCCACAATCTCACAACCTCCCACTGCCAGAAGTTTAAAAATAACAACTCACATTTTTATGGTTCACACACTTCATGAGGACCAGTTCCCGGTAAGCTCTCTTGGCATGTGTTTGGTTCTGAAATGGTCTGCTAAGCTTCTTAATGGCCACATTTCTATCAAGGACAGCATCATACGCAGCACTGCAGAGATCCAAGAGAAATCCAGGATTACAAACAAGTTGTCCTTAGAATTCCTGCCTACAGAACTAAGGATATGCTCTAAAAAAAGTACTATTTTGGAAATCTACCCAGATACCTTCTCCTCAGGTCACATGTCAAAATCAGCCTGTAAAGAAAGATATAAAATTGACCAGTATAAAAATATTTTACTTGCTAGGAAATAAAAATAAAGGAAAGAAAAAAAGAAAAAAAGTACCTTGATAAGAATACAGTATATAATTGCATCAGTGAGTGGGGGACAAAAGAAGGACACGTGCTCAGTTTTCCCACAAGGCATGTGATGGTGGCAAGTCATTTCATCTCCCTGGGCTTGAATTCCTCGTCTATTAATATGTGATATTTAGGTTTTCTCTAGCTATAAAACTGCATCTTTCATTATTTCAACTGGATATTCTTTTTCCTCATTCACAGGAACCAGCTTTTAAGGTGTGATGTTAATTGCCATGAAAGAAAGCACAGATTGGTTGATACTCAAGTTTCACTCATCAACAATAAAAAAGATCAAAATAGGAAATGCAATCAGAGGGAACTGCAGAAGCATAAAGACCTGCATTTAGATACAAAAACAGAAATGAATGCTATTACCATTTGAAGCTTTCAAACTATTTGAGAATGATAATGTACCACGGTTTGAAAAGGCAATCAATGTATGGTACTGTTTCTCCCATAGGCAGAATACATGAGTCTGGGATCAAATGGGGGAGTGAGTCCCTTCTTACAATTATACCTAATGACCCAGTCACAAAAAGTTTTTCCCTGTCCCTGCAACTCTGGGTTGCACTGGATTGTCTGAAAACCAGGAATGACAACAGCCGCTGGTGTCCCCTACAATTGATCTATCGAATTGGAAGTGACATTAATCTTTTATGGCTCATGCCACTAAACCAAAAGACAAACAACAGGGATTACTGTATTGTAGGATAGTGCTGCATTCACAGGAGAAGGTTGGGCAAGGTCTCAGAGTTCACCTGATCCATGCCTCCATATAATGCTTATTCCTCTCCAAAATATCGCCATCAAAAGCAAGACCAGTCTCTGCTTGGGCATCTCCAAGAAGAGGGACCCTGTGACATGAAGCGCAGCTTTCCTATTGCTGGCCATCTCTGAGAGTTGGAAATGTCATCATCTAATCAGCACAGGTGTCTCCCTGTGGTTTCTGTTGGTTACTGTCAGCCCTGTCTTCTAGGGAAGCTCAAAATAAAGTATTCCCTTTTCATTATGAGAGACCCGCAATGTTCAAAACCCTTTAAAAGACGGAGCACGATGCCTGGCCTACTATACAAGCACTCAGTAACTCTCAGCTTTTCTTGTCTTTCCTCTAAGTCTTTTCTTTTTTAAGCTAACTATCACCAGAGTCCTACCACCATTTGTCAGAATGTGTTTCCAAGGCCCATCACCATCTGGTCAGTTTCCTCTAAATATATTCCAGTCTGTCAAATATCCTCTGAAAATGTGGACTCTGCACTAAATAAGCATTGCTACTCTAGACGTGCAGTGTCCGTGAAGATTAGGGTAGGGCCATCAATCCCTTCATTCATTCATTCACTTGCCCATTCATTATGTTGACAGTTAATACAGGTAAATCTAGCCTGGCTTCTTTGATAACTACATCACACGCAGTCAGCCTGTGTTAAAATGCAAAAGCTGTCTTTTTAAAAATATGTGTGCTGCTATCAAACTCTGTACGTCAGCACTGGTGCTTCTGTTCTTGGTTGTTCTCGCGAACCGACCAATGGCAGCACAGGTAATGGAAAGAGTCCGATGGACCTGCATCTTACAGGTAGTGTGCAAGGACAACAGTAGATGTGGAAATACAGAAATTCAACTCGCTTTTTAAAGGGAATAAATTGTTATCAGCAGGAACTTGTTCCGAACAGTCACCTAAAAAGGAAAGACTACATTTTAACCTGAAACAACTTAGTTGAAATCATTAAAATAGCTAAAGAAAGACTAGCAACGAGTCATGTATAAAGGCGTCAGAGGCACATTCACGCTCTGCCTGACCAAGCAACAACGCGCCCTCGCAGGTCAGTCGGTCCAGGGATGCTGTCAGCCAGCCTCGTGGTGACTGTCAGAGACTGCAGCCAGTTAACATTCTGATCAGCGTCTCCTTCAGCTGATGCTATGCTCTGTGGTCTGCATTCTGCTCAGCAGGCTCTCCTACAAATGGTGCACGAAGAGTACTGCCTCTATGTGGTCGGCTTGACTGTCACATTTCTCATAACTTAATAAAATGGCATCTGGTTTTGCATGTGAGTTTTTAGTGAAGCGTGTCAATGTGAGTCTCAGTCCCTGAAATACTGACCAGATCCTGCAAGACAGTAGGCCAGCCCTCAACTTCATTTGGAATAACTGAGAAAATGCCATCCCCTAGCTTTCTTGGCAGGTACATTCACTGGTTCATTTCTCTTAGACATGTGATGACACTTCCCTCCCTCTGGTAGCTCTTCCATGAAGCACTTTTAGGCATGATTCTCAGCATTGCTGCTTACTAAGTGTGGAGCTATGAGCAAGCCACTTGCTCTTTCTGGCATCAGTTTCCTCATGGTTATCATGGAAATAATAACAACCTGAAAAGACTGTTACAAGGAATAAACAAGGTAGTAATATATTTATAGGGCCACACCTAGAGTGAGCACTCAATAAATAATACCTACTGCTAGTTTTACAATCAGTGTCCTTTCTGGAGTCTTTGTGTAATGCAGGGCAAGATAAAGTATAAGCTTCTACAGCATGTATTATAATTGGACATGTAGCTACTAATCAGCATTTTAAAATCTGCCTGCTCAGTATAAATCCATTCAACTGTACTACTATCTTGTTTGCCCCATGATATAAAAGTTTGGAGCAAAAGCCTTGTTAAAATCTAGATACATTATAGCCTTACAGTTCTATTACTTACCACCTTTAATAAGCTATCCAGTTTGGTTTGTTTTTAATGAAACCCCTATTCCCAGTGATCACTGCATCCTGTCTTAATGGCACACGGTATCTTTTCTAACCAATACTAAGATCAATGTCAAATCCAGCAGGTGTCTCTTATGATCTCTTTCTTCCCTCTGAAGAAATAAGAATGTTTGTCTATAGTTACGTGGAACGGTATCCACATTCTAGGAACTATAAAGTTTGGCTCCCTGAACTTCCATTCGATCCCTTGTATCATGCCTTCCTGCGTTAAAGAGACATAAGAGTTAAATGTGTAATTAATTCCCAGATGCTTTCAGAGCTAATGCTTGGAATTCCAATAAGGTCCTGCCACGTAGATGCAACTGTGAGCAATTTGTAAATCAAAAGTGAGGGTTGTCATCTTTGAACATTTCTTGGTTGGCAAGCAAGGTCTCATGGAGAGGTGGGATTTTCTTCTGAAGCAATGGTTCATGTCATTCTGCAGAACCCTGGGTGAAAGGAGTTGAAGTACAGGCTGCAGTGGACTCCAGGTTCCAGTGCCCAGTCACCAGCATGACGGAGTGGTGACAGCAGCAGTAGTGAGTGCATAGCTCCAGCTCTGTGATTCCCAAATCTCAGTTACAATCGTGTTCTGGAAGCTCGATGGTTATAGGCTAGTGTCAGAGGCAGAAGCTTCCCTGGTGATTCAGCTCTCTAGTGTCTGGCAGTCATTCCAGGAAGCCCAGACTAGCGATCACCTCTCCAGGCCTTCCAATGATTTCACAAGCACCCAATTTACTGTATTAAATCTCTGCCTACTTAAAATGTTTCTGTCTCCTGCCATGAACCCTGGCTGACACTGAAATCTTTCCCATTTTCTGTAATTCCTCAGTGATTACTGGCAGCGGTTTAACAAATACATCTGTAAATTGGCATCATTAGTGCTGTACAGTCACAAATTAATGTCTGAAAGTTTTTTTGTTACTCTTGAGTCATCTTTTCTTAAGAGTCTTGGTCCATAGAATATTACTTTTTTTCTTTCAGTAGTTTCTCATTATTTTATCTCCATGAAGGTTAAAAAAAGACATTTTCCAGTAACTCTCCAGCAATTTTGCTGAAAACATTCCGGCAATTTTTTGACCTGCGGCACTAACTCAGCTTCACTTCTACCAGGTTTATTCATGAAAGTAAGATATAGCCTTCTGTTGTTATGCTCCTGTCATTTAATACAGTTTTATGATGCTATAAAGCCCTTTATCTCTTTAAATGTATTTATATAAATGCATACACATTCCTGCACAGAAGTCTTATTCTCCTCGTATTTACTAGTTGTTGTTTTTTTTCCCCCTTCTGGCAATTGCAGACAATCTCTTGTACAAATATTCTTCTTCCTAAATCATAATCCTTTATTTGATAATTTTTGTTATTATAATTACCTTTCACATTTAAAATGTGCTTGACCATATTAACATGTTTGTGAGCAAAAACAAACACACAGAATCCCAAACAAACAAAATACAAACTTTATCTCTTTAAAGAAAAATAACTTATCATTGGAGCATCTAAAACATCTTAAGCCATAGACCGACAAGCCAAATTCTGTCCTGGGGTATATGCTGCACCCTTCCTTGCCCAGATTCCCCGATTCCCAGATTCTCACCTTGGACCTTAGTTGAAAGCTATCCAAAAGTCTCCACCCAGTGCCCTCGAATATCTTATTTTCATGCCCAAACATTGTAGTCCCTAGAGATGCCATCGAGATACTGATTCCACCATTGAGCAGCATGTTGGTGAACCTGCCAAACTCACCTCTGTCTTGGGCTTTTGCAATGGTTCCCGCTTCTGCCAGGACTGCTCTTTTCACATCCTCACTTGCCTGTTCCCAAATTGTAGCTCAGGTTTCAGCCCAAATACCATCTCCACAGTAGAGGCCCTTCCTATTCAGCCCATCAAAAGTCAACAGTTGATTTTTTTGGATTGATTATTTTTGTCTTTGAATTGCTTGGCTGTATTAATATGATTGTATTTTGTTAGGGATGCTTTTGATTACAAGTAATAGAACTCTGACTAATAGTGACTTAAGTAATAAAGATATTAACTATATTTTATAACAGACAGTCTAGAAGTAGGCATATCCAGGTTTCAGGGATACATTACAATTTTTGTGGCCCTAGGCACTCTGGCTTCTGATTTTCTGCAAGTTTGTTCTCAACATGTAGGGGAAAAATGCTAATTGTAGAACTGCATGTACTTCAAAGGGAAGTGTAGGTGCTGTAATGCACTGCTAAGATTCCCCTCCAGGAATAAAGGACTTATTGTCCCAGCTGCTGGGAGCACTGCTGGCAGACAGCCCCTCAGCTCTTGGCCCCCTTTAGATAAAACCTTAGCCCTCTTTATGGGCAGCCTTCATTCGGTGATTGATGAACCTGGGACTATAAAAGCTTAGCCACCTCACCCCAGCTCAGGACGGCTGGTAAGGCTCCTTCCATCTTTAGAACTCCCAGGAGGGTCAGCTATGGTTTCTACTGAGATTGTATTGCAGCTGAACTTCTGCCTCTGCTTTCTTTTCCTTCCTTTTCACAGGTGTTAACCCCAAGAACACTCCCTAATAAATCACCTGCCTGCAATCACCATCTCAAAGTGTATTTTCTGGGTAATACAACATTTGACAAGCAGTAATTCATGGTCAAATACAGTAATAAACCATGGAGTTCATCGGAATCTTTCTCTAAGCAAAAGGCACGGTCTAATTGTGGATGAAGGTAGCAAAACTCAGAGCCCAATATCAAGAAAAGTCATTTCACCTATGCAACAAACTAACCTAAACGATCAAACCTAGTCACATAGATTCTGATCAAAACTAATTTGCACTAGAGGGCCAACACAGTTGAAGTATGGCAGCATGTGGGGCTCAGATACCAAGCTCTCAAAACAACAGGTCTTGAAAACATTAGAAATTGAACTAATACATTACAGCCATTCAGCAAACTACCGATGGGAGATCACACAAAGACTACCACCTTGATGAAGAACATAGGCCCACACTAAACAAACTCATCACCACAGAAATTAGAGCAGGGTACAAACTCTATGTCAGAAATCAATTGCATTTTTATACACCAATAAAAACTATCAGAAAGCAATCTCATTTATAATTGCTCCAAAAAAACATAAAATACCTAGGAATAAATTTAATCAAGGAAGTGAAAGGCCTATACTCTGAAAACTATAAGACATTGATGAAAGAAATTGAAGAAAATACAAATAAGTGGAAGCATATACCGTGCTCATGGATAGGAAGAATTAACATAGTTAAAATAGTCATACTACCCAAAACAATCTACAGATTCAATGCAATCCCTATCAAAATATCAATGGTATTTTTCACAGAACTAGAACAAATAATTCTAAAATTTATATGGAACCATAAAGGACCCTGAATAGTCAAAGCAATCTTGAAAATGAAGAACAAAGCTGGCAGTTTATCAAATTATACTACAAGGCTACAGTAATCAAAACAGCATGGTAAGGGCATAAAAACAGACATATAGATCAATGGAACAGAATACAGAGCCCAGAAATAAACCCATGCCTATATGGTCAATTAATCTCTGACAAAGGAGGCAACAATATACAATGGGATAAAAACAGTCTCTTCAATAAATAGTGTTGGAAAAACTGGACACATACATGCAAAAAAAAAAAAAAAAAAGAAAGAAAAGAAAAAAACCACTTTCTTACACTATATACAAGAATAAACTCGAAATGGATTAAAGACTTAAATGTAAGACCTGAAACCATAAAACTCCTAGAAGAAAACATAGGCAGCAAACTCTTTAACATCGCTCTTAGTAATATTGTTTTGGATATGTCTCCTCAGGCAAGGGAAACAAAAAAATGTAAACAAATGGAACTATATCAAACTAAAGAGTTTTTGAATAGTAAAGGAAACTATCAACAAAACAAAAAGACAACCTAGTGAACAGGAGAAGATATTCACTAGGGATACATCTGATAAGAGGTTAATATCCAAAATATGCAAAGAACTCGCATACCTTAACATTAAAAAAATACGCAGTCTAATTTAAAAATGGGCAGAGGACATGATTAGACATTTCTCCAAAGAGGACATACAGATGGCAAATAGACACGAATAGACGTTCAACATACAAAATCGTCAGGAAAATGCAAATTAAAACCACAATGAGGTATCACCTCACACCTATCAGAATGGCTATCATCAAAAAATCAACAAACAAGTTTTGCTGAGGATATGGAGAAAAGGGAACCCTTATGCACTGTTGGTGGAATTGCAGATTGGAGTACTCACTATTAAAAACCATATGGAGGTTCCTCAAAAAATCAAAAATAGAACTATCTTATGACCCAGCAATTCCACTCCTGGGTATTTATCTAAAGAAACCCAAAACACTAATTTGAAAAAATATATGCATCTGTATGTTAATTGCAGCATTATTTACAATAGCCAAGATATGGAAAGCAATCCAAGTGTCCATCAATAAATGATTAATGATTAAAGAGGTGGTACATACATACAATGCAATATTACTGTGCCATAAAAAAAGAATGAAATCTTACAATTTGCGACAACATGGATGGACCTAGAGAGTATTATGCTAAGTGAAATAAGTCAGACAGAAGAAGACAAATACCACATAATTTCACTTATATGTGGAATCTAAAAAACAAAATAAATGAACAAACAAAACAGAAACAAGTTCATAGATACAGAGAACAAATTGACAGTAGCCAGATAATAGGTGATCGTGGGGCTAGGTGAAAAATGTGAAGGGATTAAGCACTACAAATTAGCAAATATAAAATAGTCGTAGGGTGTAAAGCACAGCATAGAAAATATAGTCAATAATACCGTAATAACTATGTATGGTGTCAGGTGGGTACTAGACTTATCGGGGGAATCACTTTGTAAGTTATATAAATATCTAATCGCTATGCTGTACATCTGAAACTAATAAAATATTGTATGTCAACTATAATTGAAAAATTAAAAATAAAAATAAAATATATTGAAAGAAAGAAAGAGAAAAATTAAGTGAACATAAAATAAGGTGGCTGCCCTAAGCACCAGGCAACCATATTCTTTGAAATCAAGATGAGTCACATCCATCCAACAAATTGCAATATTCTACAAATCAAAATGGAATCTGTAAGTGCCAAGATTTATAAATATTTTTATACATACACGGATAGAATAACTTTGTTACAAAATTTTGGAGACAAAGTTGATGTTGAAACAACAACAACAAAAAAATAAAGATACTTCAGCAAAACAATCAGCATTTTCTTGGCATCCTTCCTCATTCTCATTGAATAACAAGTTTTTATAAATAAATCCTAATTTTTGGATGCATTTTTTTCTGCAAAATCATTTGGAAATCTTCAATCATCATATTCAGTCAATGGAGCACATTAATACTTCAGCTCTTGAAACTTCAGCTCTTGAAACTTTCCGGGAATAGCTTTTCTCATAAACAAAGTTTGCAAATAAAAGCACACTAAAAGGTGATGAAAGGAACTGAAACAAAAAAGGAACTGAACAAATCAAACCAAATATTGAGTTCTCAAAAAAAGAACAAGACTTAATTTTTAAATTCCATAAATATGCTTTAGAATATCTTAATTTGTTAGAATAATCTTTTGATAGAGTTCCTAATTTTAGGATATATTTGTATTCTATATGGCGCTCTTAATTTCAGAATATTCATATTCTATAAAGCATTAATTTTTCAGCATCTAAATTTGGAAAACCATTGAAAAAACCAAAAATGCAGGCAACCTCTTTGACAGTTTTGTCTTACAATATTATTTGTTGATAAAGGAACTCTGAAGAGGGGGACAGTTCCTATGAAAAACACTTGGGCTGAAACACTTAATAATAAACAAATTAGAACTGAAAATATTTTCAATTTAGCAAAATGTTCTTCCCAGGCACCTAAGCCCCTTTAGAGAGTATTTATCAAAAAAAAAAAAATATGTATTGTGATCTATATTGAAAGTGTCAATGTTTCAAATTTAGTAAAAATAACATGCAATTTTGAAGATCTCCAAAAATTTCATAGAAAGTTAAAAATAATTAAATCACATTGAAAATAATGACTTCTTCAGAAAAATACCAGTGAAACTCTATTACAGACAGTAAAGCTAGGAAGTTTTGGTTGATAAAAATACATGAGAATGTATCAGGAATAATTCTTTTCAGGTTATATTTTTAATATTTAGGTAATCTGTGTAAATCAATTTTTAAATAATATTTTTATGTTTTAAGAATAAGTTAAACAAATTTCAGTAATACTATTTTTACATCCATCAATGTATTTTAGTGTGACCTTTCATTGTCAAAATTGTCCCAAATTGGAGATCAGTAGTCCCCTGCTGCTCATGACCACTGTGCTTCTTGTTGACAAGGCTTTTACACATTGTTTCTAGCAGATGGAAGAGGCAGAAACAAAAGGAACTGCTCTTCTAGGTTACTGCTACATTCCCACCTTTCGCCATTTTCTGGCAATAAAATTCAAAGTGTGATATATGTGCAATGTTTTTATTTTCACAAGATTTCCCTTACAAATCTACATGGCACCTCAGGTGAGTATCAGAAACTGGATATGTCAGAGTAAGCTAAAGAGTGGAAGCTTATTGAGCACATATCATCTTTACTTGTGCAAGTAACTCCACCCTGAAACTGTAACTCAAATTGGCCTTGTAGTAGTAAGAATGTGCTATGTCTAAATTTAAGGAGCTAAAAACAGGAAGATGTTCCTTGGGCTCACAGGTTGGTACCATTTCTTGACACTTGAAAAATGGATGAGATCTATTAAGTGATCTACAGGAATCACACATGGTTCCTGCAACAGGACACGTAATTATGATAGGAATAAACTCCATTGCCCAGCCCATGGAGTTTCCTGCCCAGGGTTTCTGGCTTCATGACTGCCTTCCATTAACTAGTCTGACAACTGCTGCAGTACTGCGAGGTACGAATGGCCCCAAACAGCTCCCAACATATCCATCTAAAAATGTATATTCGCTATTATTTATGCCCCTGGACTTCTTTCCTGTTACTACTCTGTCCCTCTTGATGTACTACTTATCTTTATTCACTTCCCTACTTTGATATTTGGGCTGATATTTATGAAACTGAGCTCTCTCTGCCAGTTAATGTCTGTACTATCGTTATGGTATACTTATAACATATTACCTTTTATTGCATGTTTTTTTCTATCTTCAAAGCTGTTGTGCTCTTTAATGACCAAAATCCTGAAGGATTTAGCTCCGTACCCTCTAAATGTTGCAGGAAATTATATTTGCTATTGCTAAATGTTTATTCCCAGGGCTTTAAATGTTAGGAAGAAGGCATGACACAAGCTAAAGGACGAAAGTTTAAACAAACCAAGCAGCATATTTTAAAATAATGTTGTGTTACACAGATGCCAAGATGTTATCTGTAGCTAAAATGTCTTTCTCAAAGTTCCTGACTCACATATACAACTGTCTACTGAACACCTCTAACTGGATGTCTCAGATATAGCTGAAAATTAATATGCCCAAAGCTGAACAAAAATCTTTGACTTCTCTCTTAACCTTACATTGCCCTCTTCCAATCTTTCCTTTAAACACCCATTTGTTCAAGTGTAGAAATCATCTTGATATTTCTCTTCTCATCTCCTCCCCTTATCCAACCATGAAGATGTACTGCATTCACCTTTGAAGTATATTTTCAATCCACTTAACTCTAACTCCATTTTCCTTAACATGTGTCACATGTACTACAGAGATTGCCCCTAAAGTAGTCTCCTCGCATTAATTCTTGCTTCTTTCCAATGTATACCTCACCATCTTTAGTCTCGTTATATCTAAATGGGACTATCCTTGCCACATTATTTTTTCTTTTCTTTTTTTATTAGTTTCAGGTGTACAAAGCAACGTAATAGTTATTTACACCCCTCACAGAGTGATAACCCCCCTCCCCCAAGCTACTACCCCTCTGACATCCTATATAACTATTACAATACCACTGACTTATGCTATACTCCACCTCCTGTGACCACATATAATTTTTTCTTATAGTTGACATACAATATTATTCCACTTCAGCTTCAGGTGTATAGTGCATTGATCAGGCATCTGCACAGTCTATGAAGTGATCCCCTTGAAAAGTCCAGTGTCCATTTGTCACCTTACATGATCTTTAAAACATTGTTGATTATATTCCCCATATTGTATTTCATATCCCCATGACTATATTGTGTCTACTAATTTGCACTTTCTAATCCCTCCACCTTACCCCTGTCCCATCTAGCAATGAACAGTTTTTTTTCTATATTTCTGAGTCTATTTCTGTTTTGTTTGCTCATTTATTCTGTTCTTTAGATTCCACATATAAGTGAGATCATATGGTATTTGTCTTTCCCAATCTGACTTATTTCACTTAGCATAATATTCTCAAGGCTTGCCTCATTATTTTGTGTCTGAGAATCCTGCTTATTTTTACTTTCAAGAAAATATCTTGAGTAACACAGTGTTAATAAAATAACTAATAGAACCCATAAAGTTGTTATGAAATTAAGTTAGCTTAACTTAGAAAACAACAAAAACTATCCTACTACTTAATCGTAAGCCCCATGAGGGCAGGAGCTACATGAGTCTTGATCACCTTCCCCCGCCCCCCCAGTTTTACTGAGATATAACTGACATATAACATTGTATTCATTTATTTATTTTTAAAAGACACAGAGAGTATATTACAATATCATAACAATGAAAATATGAAGATAATGTGTTGAGGTCTAGGCTAATGGTACATTAACCCAATGAAATATCATGTAGCATAGAAAATGACAAGTAGAAAGAATTAAAAAATTCTGGGAGGGAAATCTATGTGGCCATACAAACTGCTGCCAAACTATTATAGACCCAGGTCTAGGACTGAGAACAGAGCTTTGTCCTTTTCTGTCCCCACCTGTAGGATGTTCAGTGTCCTATATATAATTCTTCTCCAGCAGGAATGATTGTGGCAGGCAGGAGAGGTGGGGTGAGAGACCAGGACACAGAAAGTGGAGTTTAGTAGTAGAAAGGGGTGTGTTCAATCTTTCATTACCATGGGATTTTAAAATTTTTTTTCTTTTTTCAGTTACAGTTGACATTCAATATTCTTATATATTGTTTCAGGCATACAGCATAGTGGTTAGACATTTGTATAATTTATGCAGTGATTCCCCCCAATTAGTCTAGTACCCACCTGGCACTATGTATAGTTGTTGCAACATTGCTGACTATATTCCCTATGCTGTACTTTACATCCCTGTGACTATTTAGTAACTACCAATTTGTACTTCTTAATACTGTCACCTTTTTCATGCAGTTCCTTCTCCCCTCTGGCAACCATCAGTTTTTTCTCGGTATCTATGAGTCTGTTTCTGCTTTGTTAGTTCATTTATTTTGTTCTTTAGGTTCTACATATAAGGGAGATCATATGGTATTGTCTTTCTCAATCTGACTTATTTCACTTAGTATAGTACCCTTTAGGTCCATTCATATCACAAATGATGAGATTTCATTCTTTTTTATGGCACAGTCATATTTCATTATATACATGTACCACCTCTTCTTTATCCAATTGTCTATTGATGGACACTTGGCTTGCTTCCATATCTTGACTATTGTAAATAATGCTGCAATAAACATAGGGGTGCCTGCATCTTTTCAAATTAGTGTTTTGGATTTCTTCAGGTAAATACACAGAAGTGGAATTGCTGGGTCATAAGATAGTTTTATTTTTAATTTAACATTTTGAGGAACTTCCAAATGTTTTCTATAGTGGCTGCACCAATTTGCAATCTTGCCAACAGTGTAGGGGGTTCCGTTTTCCATGCATCCTCACCAACACTTGTTTGTTAATTTATTGATGATGACCATTCTGACAGGTGTGAGGTGATATCTCATTGTGATTTTGATTTGCATTTCTCTTAGTGACATTAAGCATCTTTTCATGTATCTATTGGCCATCTGTATGTTCTCTTTGGAGAAATGTCTGTTCAAGTCCTCTGCCAATTTTTTAATTGGATTGTTTGTTTTGTTGCTGTTGAGTTGTATGAGTTCTTTATAACTTTTGGATATTAACCTTTTATTGGATGTATCATTGGCAAATATCTTCTTCCATTCAGTACGCTGTCTTTTCATTTTGTTGATAACATTGTATTAGTTCAGAGTGTGCAACATAAGTATTTGATACATGTGTACATTACAAAATGATTACCACAAGTTTAGTTAATATTCATCACCTCACAGAGTTAGAATTTTTTTTCTTGTAATGAGAACTTTTAAGATCTACTTCCTTAGGAAGTTTCAAATGTACAATATTGTTAACTATAGTCACAATTACATCCTCAAAATTTGCTGATTTGTAAGTGGAAGTTTGTACCTTTTGACCACCTTTATCCATCCCCCTTGCTCGCACTCACGTCTCTGGCAACCACCAATATGTTTTCTGTATCTACTCATATGAGTTCAATTATTTTAGATTCCATGTGGGAGATCACATAGTATTTGTCTTTCTCTGTCTAACTTACTTCACTTATCAGAATGCCCTCAAGATCCATCCCTATTGCTCTAAATGGCAGGATTTCCTTCTTTTTTATGGCTGAATAATATTCCATTGTATATACTATATTTTCTTTATCCAGTCATCCATCAATGAACGCATAGGTTGTTTCCACATATTGGCTATTGTAAATAATGCTGCAATGAGAGATTTTTGTTCACCTTCGCACTGAGTATAGTTCAATGTCTGGCATATAGTTGACCCTACATAAATACTTATTAAAGAAGTAAATAATTGATGATCGACATACTTCTAATGGTAGAGCCAAGTGAATTTATAGGTCTCAGATGTCTACAAACATGAGTCAAATAGTTTTAAATATTTTCAAGTGATATGCTTCATCTGTAAAATTCATGTAAAATCTGTATTTTAATTCCATGTGTCTCCATGTTTGTTTTAACATAAAATCTCATTTCCCCATCAACATTTCAGTCTTCACATGAAATTTGAGCTCCAGAAAGACCTGCCATGTTTATCATGGGGCTTTGAGTACCGCTGGCATGCTGCACCTGCAACCCTTCCTGCCCGGCCCCCATCCTGAAACACAAAAACACTAGTTTGAAAATGGGAGATTAACAAATAGGCTGGGTTTGTTTGTTTTTTTAACCCAAACTTTTATTAGCTTTTTAATTCAACAATAATGTGACTGTATCTTCATCCCCAGTAAATAGCTTCCTAAAATCAAATGATTTACTAGATTTGCTTCAGCAAAGATCAACTAGATTCATCCTCACATTGATAGCAATTGATGTGAAGCCTAGGTAAGCCCAAAATGGGAAAAGTTGATATAATTGTTGACTCCAGGCCAAAAAAGAACTACGCATAGGCCATTTTGATTGTATTGTAGTGTTATTAAGTAATCCTAGAAACCAAGATTGGGTTTCTTCCAGTAAGAAGTTTATTATTTAAGTAGCATAGGCTGCTGTTAACTTAAGCTGGAAAGAGCCTGGGTTTCTAAGTTTTATACATGTAATAATCTTATAAGATAGGCATTCTTATTATCCCCATTGTTCAGGTGACAAAACAAAGCTTAATAATAACAACCAGTATTTATTCATTCTAAGCACATTTTCTCTCGCTTATTTGCTTCTATAGCTCTTTGTACTACTAACTCACTTGATGCTGAATAAAACCACAAGAAATAAGTATTATTGGAATCTTGTTGTAGTTATTTTTACTATTCTTGCAACTTTTACATAAGTTTGAAATAAAAGATAAAACATTTTTACTATATATATATACATATACATACATACATATATATATATATACATATACATACATACATATATATATATATATGGAGAGAGAAAGAACAACACATATTTGAAAAATTAAGATGTAATTGACATCATATGACTGTGAAACTTTGAGATCTCTTAATTTTCCTTTAGTTTTTCTGGAATTTATTAGAATTTTCTTTGTTATCACTATTATTAAAGCAAAAACTACACATATTTGTAAGCCATTCACTAAGATTGCAGCCTTTCTGATTCTAATTTTACAGTTCATTCATTCTTTCATTCATTTATACATTCAGTCAACAATTAGTTAAATAATAATTAGGTAATTAAGAGAGTTGATAAAAATCATTTCATAAATAACTACAATTTGCATTTATTTTCTGGACAACTATTAACATTAACTTGCTGTATCTTTATAGAACTTTCTTGAACTAGAGCTAAGCAAATTGAGGCACAGAATGGTTAAATAACTTACAAAAAATTAGTACATGAGTGATCTGGGGCTCAAATTCACTCCTTGTATTTACAAAAGAAACAAAATGAGCTTCCAGAAAATATTAAAAACCAAAAGCATAGAAAAATCGCAAAATTGTTTTTGATAAGACCAATTTATTTGAGAAATATGTGGTACAACCAGATAAAAGTCTAGTAAATTATGCAGTGTTAGTTGTTCTTTATTAGTTTTAAACAAACATGAAGATAGTTCAGACAATGTTTATATAGTATTCTATATAGTATTCTCATATAACCCATGTCCCTAAGAATCTTAAACTGTGATAGAAAATTGGCACTTGGAGACTACACAGTGGGATTTCTTTGCACAACTACCAAAAAAGTACCACACCAATCAAATATGAGTATGGATTTTACTCTTAAATGCATGATCACCCCTTGCACTTTCCACCCTCTTCCTGTTGGTTGGTGTCATTAACAACCTGTTTACAGACCCCAGATGGATTTTCTGACCAGTTGATTTTAACAGCCCTCCCACTGCATCCTGCTTTTGTGGCTTTATGTGTGCTCAGTTCAGGAACACAAGGCACCCAACACTCTTAAGAACCAAAATGGAAAAGAGATTGATGTTCTCTTTGTGATGCAACCTGAGTTTAGAGAAATGTCAGGACGTATGAAACTCATTTAACAATAAAAATTCTCTCCTCACAAAGGTTCTTTCTGTGTCATTGGTAAAAATGAAAGCATTTGTATGCATGTATGCATGTGTGTGTGTACATGTGCACACATATGTGTATATGTATTTTTATTAATCGTCTTATTCTAGGACACCATATTAATGTATAAGTGAAACCATTTGAACAGATATTCTGTGTCCTCGGGATTATAAAAATAATACCTTTCTTTTTCTTTTGGCTAAGCACTATAGGGGAATGGAATTACATTGTGACCATTCTTTTTAATTTGAACTAGTTCTCATTTTTGAAAACCAAGTTCATTTAAGACTGTTATATGGTTATTTCTTTAGTCATTCAACGAAAATTTACTGATCTTCTACCATGTATCAGTTTTTACTTATTGGATATTTTTATTTGGAAAAGTAGACAACATCATAGAAGGTTAAATTTAAATGTTAATTGATGTCATATGTTACAAAATTAAGCAGAAACTTGCTAATATTCATTTTGACAGATACGAAAATATACAAGTTAAGATAAGTTTCTTGTACTCAAAGAACTATAATATATTGGGTAACACAGATAGAGGAATAAAATACAAACAAAAAATAAGGTCAAAAAATGAGAGAAGAAAACGCTAGATGGTAATGGAAAGGTCTAATCTTAAGGAAATATGGAGGATGGCAGAGGATAATTGCTGGAGGTGATAAAATGAAGTGGGGTCTAGTTGCAAGTGTAGGGATTAGTTTATATAAGATAAAACACTATGCATGGAACATCAATAGGGAAAGTAGATTAAATGGCTTCTGATGCCAGTACATATAGTAGTGGGGGTGGGGGTGGTGGATGTTCATTTCTGTTGGCTTTTAGTTTTGCAGTGAAATGGGAAGCAATATCATCAGCTGAGAGAGAGAATGGGAGAGAAGTTAAGAGTCTTGAGGGAAGAGTGGAGGGATAAAATTATCATATGGAATGGTAGAAACATAAACGGACTAGAGATTCTGGGCAGTAATAAAGACCCACCTAATCTTGTTGGTCTTAAATGTAGGTGCCAACAGTCAAAACAAGTACATGTTTTTTCTCCAGCCACGTTCATCTATTTTAGTGCTGAGGAGTTAGATTTAACCAATGTTTGAATTTTGTCAGGAAGGAATAAAGCAGAAGATAGTTGCAAGTTTATAGAGAGGACAGATTATAATATGAGGCAGAACACCTGAGCTGTGTAAGGAGGAAAATCAGTACATGAGGGTGGTCAGGAACAGAGAAATGATGGCAGATTGTGGATTATAGGCCCTGGTGGGGTTGAAGAATTGTTGAAAATAAGGTACTAATATCAAATCAAATGCATCATTCCTTCTAGAAACAAAATTTCAATTCAGATAGTTAATTTAGCTTCATTTTGATAACTGAAAACACACAAAGATCCGGTGGCTATTTTTGCTTATTTCATTTTTATTATCTAGCTAACAGGCATACAGAAAGTTTAAGAGTCAAGGAGAAATACAGGAAATAAGAAACATAAAGAATTACCATTGTAGAATGTGGCACTGCATTTGATGATTTAATAGAACCCAAGATTCAGGTCAAGACTAATGTATTAGTTTTAAAAAACACAGTTAGAGAAATACCTACTTAATGCAGATTTATCTCAGCATCTGTACTAGTCACTGTATTTTTAAAACAAAACTATAATTCTTCTCTGGTTTATATCATAGACTGTAGCTTTATTGCAGTTTCAAGGCATAAAATGAGGGGGGAAAAGAGGTCCCACAAGTTTATGATCAAATTACTGGCAGGATGTTGTGCCAAAAATGCAATTAGTCAATTGTTTCAGCATAAATATTGTTTATAGGTCAGTAACTAATGTAAAATGTTAATGTTAAAAAAGTATTCTAGTTGCCATTCAATATTTTTAAATCATGTTGTTTATAAGACAATTCAAATACCATTTTACGTAAATGTTGACACTGACTATCAAAATATCACATTTAAATTATAAAATAAGACTGAAAAACTAACTTGGCAAAAACACAGCCAACAATTTGTAGTAAGGGTAATGAAATAAACTGAAGGGTAGCAGATCAGAAAGGGCTTCTCAAATATAAACACAACAAAATACCAACCTAGAACTTAACTTCAATGTAACCTCATGTTTGTTCCGCCTCTAGTTAGAAGATACTATTCTAGTCCATAAAGTCTCAATTAATGAGTTAATAAGCAACTCAAGTAATCCTTCATATTCAGATAAAACTTAGATATAATTCTTCTGTAATTTTATTGCTGATGCATCTTAAGTTAAATACTGATTATAGTAATTATTCTTGTCATGACTTTATATTGCCCTTTATTGACTATTGAAAAGAAAACCCAAACAGAATACATTTTTTTTTGTAATGGGAAATGTATCTAAACAAATATATTTATTTTATTGAAGATTCACAGCTAATATGACCTTTGGAACTACAGATTGACTATGATAATCATCAAAAATTTATTGTCAAGACTAAGTCAAACTGATTAATTTTGTCATGTAGTTCAGCATAAAAATTGCCTCTACAATTTCTGATCTTAATCTCAACTCCAATCCCTTTAACTTACAAATAACATAAGGTTTAAAAGAGCAAGTCTTACGCTGTTTACACTTAAATTTTCTAGGGTTAAACCACTGACTCTTTATACTCCAGCTTTCCTTTCATCTACCTATTTTCTATATTAGGTAGAATTGAAGTGGCTACACACATTTTGGGGATGTGACTAAGGGGTAATTAAGTTCGAAATATATTTATTTTGGTTCAGTGGGTTATTACGTTTCACAGTCATTTATGTATTTAAGTTATTGCAACTTTTCCTGGTATAGGTATGATTTCTAAAAATATTGCTAGCACTGGGTCCACTCACCTAGTGTCCAATCTTGTGAAAGGAAGTGGCAGGGCCAGAAGTAATATCACAATGTGAACACTGCCTGACACTAGAAGTATGTAGGTATGTAAGTAGTGGTAGAGAAACAAGGTTTGAAATATATGGAGCCAGAAAGCAGTCTGTGAACAACTTTTTTAACTAATACAGTCCGTGTATAAAAGAAACTAGAGTTTTCCCAAATCTGACAATTCTGAACATGTATATGACATTATCAATAATAAATTAGGAAGCTGAAAAATATTTTCTAAACTATCAATAATAAAAGATACATTTTGACCAACCATGATAGGAGACAGACTGAATTTTCTTTCTATTTTCTCTATAGAGGATCATATTACAAAATCATTGTCATATGAAGACATGTTCAAGGAGTATGCAGCCAAAAATACACTAAAAGAAGTTACATCAGTTAATTAATAAAAATATTATTTTTCTGGATTTTATGATTCTGTGGTATTTGTCAGCTTTTCTTTTCAATTTGCAATTTGTTGTAATTTTTTCAATAATTGATTTTATTTTTTTGTAATCAACATTATACTTTTAGAGCAGTTTTAGGTTCACAGCAAAATTGAGGGGAAGGTACAGAGATTTTACACACACACACACACACACGTGCACTTACACAGTGAAAAGTTCGCGAACTTAACTGTCCGACCTTCGTATACATATTCGTGTGTATATACACACCCTGCCCCCCACAGTCTTCCCCATTATCAACATCCCTTAGTAGAGGGGGTGTTACAATTCATCAATCTGTTACAATAGATGACTCTACACTGACACATCATTATCTCCCCAAGCCCACAGTTTATATTACAGTTCATTTTTGGTGTTGTACATCCTATGGGTTTAGACAAATGTGTAATGATGTGTATCCATCACTTCCCTAAAATTCCTCTGTGCTCTATTTATCCTTACCCTCCCTCCTGTAATTTTTATTCTAAATAAATAATTTGGTTTCATTCTTAATTTATATCTGTAATTTTTCTTAAAGGTTCCCCCCAAATTTTATAAACTTGAGGTCCAGCAAATTCTAAATGTGCTCTGTCCATAATATAAAATTTCACATAGCTAAAACAGTCTACAGAATACAACCAATAGCTGGGACAAACTATTTGACCTATCTTAGAGAAAGTTTGCCTGAATGTTTGTGTCTCCCCAAATTTGTAGGTTGAAATCCGAATGCCCCATGTGATGATATTTGGAGGAGGGGGCCTTTGGAAGGTGATCAGGCCATGAAAGCAGACCCCCTCACAAACTGCATTAGTACCATTTTAAAAGAGACCCCGGAGAGATCCCTCCTTTCTGCATGTGAGGTTATAGCCTGAAGGCACCATCTATGAACCAGAAAGCAGATCCTCACCAGACACGAAGTCTACCAGCACCTTGATCTTGAACTTCCCAGCCTCCAGAACTGTGAGAAATAAATTTCTGTTTTTTATAAGCCACCCAGTCGGTGGCATTTTGTTCTAGCAGCCCAAACGGACGAAGACGTGTGTCTACAGTTTTGCATTTAGAGAAGTTTGAATTTTAAGAAGCTCTTTTTGTGGGTGTTAACACATATGAATCCAGGATATGCAGCCAGGATTTTAGTTTGAGACTTTGGATACAGAGCCAGACATCTTCACTGTGGCTCCATTGGAGAGTCAGTACTTACTGACAGCGTGGGAATAAATTGAGGAGATAATCGATTCCGGCTCTAAACAGAAGACCACCTTTGATTATAGTAGTAGATTCTCTGCCTAAAAATGTAACTTAAAAATAATGTTTCTAAGGCAACAAAAAACTATATAAGTTGAGAATGAGAAGAAAAGTTAAGAATTCATTTAATCCAACATTCCACCAAATAAACACATTCTCTGTAAAATACAACATCCTGGTAGCTTTTACTTAAAAACAGTTTTTACACCCTCACAAGGAAGACAACCCATTGATGAATGGCTCTGACTTTGATAAAGTTCTTTCTTAAATTGAACTGAAATCTAACTTCTACTAACCTATGTATGTTCTCTGGAGCCAAACTGAGTAAGTCTACTCATTTATTAACACAGAGAGGTGTCTTCAAATTATGTGACAATTCCCTCCATCTCCCTGAAAAGTCAACTTCTCTCCAAATTAAGTATCCCTAGCTCTAGATTCAATAACTGTTTTCTTCCCATGTATATTAACAAGTGTAATTATTCATGCCTCTAAATAAATTTTAGATTTAAATTGTCTAACTCAAACTTCAGTTAATAGCAATGAATCATCGAATCTTGCAAAATGACATGAGTCTCCACCCCATTCCCCCATTCTCTCTCTAGCCCGTTGGCATAATTAACCACACACACACACACACACACACACACACACACACACACACACACACATCCTGTTGGCTGCTGGAAACTTGAGACTTGGTAATTACTTTCCAGGCTCCCAGACTCTGCTTCCTACCAGATGCACAATAAATATAATACTTTGCAAAGTGCTAAAAGCACTGTACTTGTCAGTAGCAGTTTTCAAAAGGGAATTAAAAGCATATTGTGCATTGCTATCAATAGTAAATGGTCTACATATCAAGGCTGTGCATTTTTAGCTACAAAGATTTTAATCACTGATCCAATAGCCTCATTTTATTAAGACATAAGGAAATTGAGGCTAACAAAGACAATTAAATTATCCAAAGTCACACACAGTTTATTTGTGACCCAGGTTCTATAAGATCTTGTCCCATGTGTTAAAGAGTTCAGCCACATTAAAATATACAATTCAAGCTCAGCATGGTTAATCCCCAGAATTTACTTGAAGAAATTATGAAACTATCTGTTAAAAAGGATATTGTTTACAAAATATGATGCTACTATCTTACAAAAAGTTATACAAGTTATAGTCCCATGGTGAACATAAGATACTTGACCACTGAATAAAATACTGCAGCACACATATCAGATGTAATGACACAAGATAATCAATCCCCTGGACTGCTGTAACCTGAGGAAATTGTGTCATGAAGTCTATATCTTTGTCAGGGGTGGGGGCAATTTTGTGTTCAGGTTAAACTCCATTCAAAGTTACTCTTTCTGGACAAAGGAAGTTTAAAGCACCAGTCTCTCCTCATGGTAGCAAAGAATACCAGTCAAGCATGCAAGAAAGAGGAATTAACACTGAGCTACGGCATCTCACAAACCGAAAGTAAGCTATTCCTGGGTAACAAGGGCATCGGCCCTGCCTGGTATTTTATAGAGCTGATGAGAGAAAACAAAGCTTTGTAGAATTTACTTAATGTTTTGATATAATACAGATAGAATGAAAACCAGCTAAGCATAATTCACATTTAGAAAGACAAAAAGAAATATCAAGACCAGACCAGAACAGAGACTAATCTTTTATTAGATCAAAGAGTTATTACCAGTTCTTCTATATGTCTGTGGGTGTGGGTGTGCACACAGGTGTGTGTGTGTGTGAATGTGTGTGTGTGTGTGCGTGGGGGGGTGTTGGTTTGGGCCTGGGGAGGAAGCAAGAGAACCAAAATTCATTGAGCATCTAATACGTGTCACACACTGCATTTTGCATTTTACTTATAAAATTTAATCCACACATAATGCTACATAATCCTATGATGTAGATATTATTATCATCATTTTGCAAATTAGAAAAGAGAAGCTCTGGAGGCTTCAGCTCACACTACTAATAAGTGGCAGAGTCGAGGCTGAAATCTATTATGTTGAATGCCAGAGTCCGTGATCATACTTCTAATCCTAACAAATTTATGGCTCAGTAACCATCAGACATAAATTTGTCTAAAATCTTCCAGTTATGGGAATATAGGTGTGTCTGACACATTTCCAAGACATTGTCCTTCCAAGAATCTCATCCACTTATAAGAAATAACTGAGAAAGCCTCAGGAAGGCAAATAAGATGACCTTGTATTAGTTTCCCAAGCTGCATAATATGTTACCCCAAACTTAATGGTTTAAAATAATGAACATTTATTATGTCAGAGATTTTGTGGATCAGGAGTCTATGCAAAGCATAGCTGTACCCTTTGCTCAGGGTTTCACAGGCTGTAGTCAAGGTGTTGTCAGGCTGAAGGAACTTTCTGGAGCTCAAGGTTCTCTTCTGAGTCTACATGGTTGTTGGAAGAATTCAGTCTCTGTGGTCATCAGATGAAGGTCCCTATTTCCTTGCTAGTTGCCAGCCAGAGGCTCCTATCAGCTCCTAGAGGCCACCTCCAAGTCACAGGCTCATGACCCATTTGTAACATGGTGTCATTTCTTCCAAGCCAGCAAGAGAATCTCTCACTCAGTCTCACAAGATAGACAGAGTCTTCTAACATAACCTAATCAAGGAAGTGACAATCCTATCACCCTTGCCATACTTTATAGACTAGAAGTACGTCACAGGTTCTATCTGTGCCCAGGAGGAAGGGGTTATACAAGGGTATGACTTGGGGGTTACTAAAGGGTGAGTCCCCCACAGACCTTGGTATAGACTGAATGTTTTTGTCCTTGCCTGCAAAATTCATATGTTGAAACCCTACCTCGTAATGTGATGGTATTAGGAAGTGGGGTCTTAGGGAGGTAATTAGAATTAGATGAGATCACAAGGTTGGAACTTCTAAGAGTCCCGAGGGAGCTTGCTTCCTTTCACCAAGTGATGACACAGTGAAAAGATAGCGATCTATGAGCTGGGAAGCAGGCTGTTACCAGCCATAGAGCCTGACCATGCAGGCGACCTAATCTCAGACTTCCAGCCTCAAGGACTATGAGAAATAAATTTCTGTTGTTTATAAGCCACGAAGTGTATGGTATTTTGATATAGCAGCCTGAATGGAATAAGACAGATCTCAAGGAAAAAAGTTTTAGTAGTGATTTTAGTTATCCAGTTATCAATGAGTTTTCACTTCATTCTAAATCAATTGCAATTTCTGACATGGAACAAGTACAAAGGCGTTATCCAGCTGGATTTTAATTGTTCCATGGGGGGAAAACAAACTCAATTATGAAGGTATTACAAGCAAACCACCAAAAAAAGTAATATAAATTTCATCCTTTTGATGATCCAGATAATCCAGTTAGATTATCTGCTCTGCTCCTTTGTTTTAGGACTCCAAATTACGTCACTATCTTGAAGCATCAACAGATGGACCCAAATAGCTGTATGAACTCCCCAGAGCTGGCAATTCAGCTGCTTCCAGAGAGTTAGTATTCAATCTTGCCTTTTTTGAGCACAAGGATAGGTCAAATTAGTACTACTGGAAGCTTGTTTTTCTCCTTCTATTTTAGTTAACAAAAATGTAAGAGATTACAAGCAAAAAAAAAGAAAAAAATAGAAAATCAACTAACATATAAATGACTTGTTATTTTTACAGTTATTTCATTGACTAGCACTGTTTACTCAAAACTATTTGTAGAAATTTTATTTTCTGGGGAAGAAAAAAGAAATCTTGCTAGTCCCTTTAGATTTTTTGAGAAAACCCATTTTGTTTTCGTAATTGTTTGCTATAGTTAAAGAGGGTAAAGTACAGGAATTAACTGTTTACTGTACACTCAAAGATTGTGCTGGGCACTTTTTATGCTCCTTTATTGACACTGAAAACAAGGATCAGATAAAATAAGTAATCTACTTCAGGTTACTCGCTAATGTGTAGTGATGGCATTGTGCCAACCCAGGCAGATTTAAATCCAGGTTTCTTTGTTGTTTGCTTTCTAACCTCCAAACTGTCACTCAAAAAGAAGGGAACTTCAGATGGGTGATAAAATTAACTCAAATTACGCTGCTAAATAAATATGTGAACTTGAAGGGAGCAAATATTAAAAGTCCGTCACCAAAAGTTTATAGAAAGTGTAAAGTAAACATGTAATGAATATAACCAGCCCCCAAATGTAGATTTTTGCCTACGGTGTTAAAATAATTGGGTTAGTTACAAAAATTTCAATATAGGATTTCACACACGCAGGAATATATATATACACAGGTACACACATATATGTACTTGTATATAGCATATGCATATACATGTATAGCAGATATACATATATCCTGCTTCTCTGGAAAAATTTGAAGATCTGACAACAGTCTCCAGATTTTCTTCCTAGCAATAACCAGAGCTACCCACTTTAGGCAAATTATAAAGTGGCAATGTTTATTCAGGACTCTCTTCACAGGTAAAGAAAAATAAAAGGTCAAGTAAGAAAGTGTACTGAGCTTTCACCATCTACACTCTTACACTCTAGACACCCAGGTATCCTTATGCATCAGTAACTTTGAGGAGAGATGGGTCAACTGGTCCCCCAGTGACCTGGGAATGATGTACTATGGGATACATAGTATTTAATTTATCCCAGAGTCAATTCTCTCATTTGGAGAGACTGGGATATTTTGGGCCATGTAGACTCTCAGATACACTCAGAATGAAGCCCCTTCCTCAATGACCATGAGGTAATTCCAAAGCAGGGCTTTCTGGGAGGAACATCAACTTTGAAGATTACACATTTGTCTCTCCCATACCACTTATGTACCAAGTTGTACGGACTGCAAACACAGAGGAGGCAAATTGCTTAAAGAAAGCTGACAATTTTCTTTTTCCTGGCAAAATACAGTTTTGCATATACCAGCAATACCAAAAGAAGGCTGTTAGAATTTAAAACAGCCATCTTAATAAACACATTATAACTAGAGAAAATTTGAATGCAGTTCATGGTACTGAAATTTTTGTGTTTCAAATATCAGATACTTTTATCTTCCATACCTCTCAATGAGTAAATTATAATACAGTATAGTTTTTTAAAGCAGTGCTTCAGAAAACACATGGTCATTGGAGTTAAGACAATATAAGCTAAAAATCTCATCCCTGCCAATATCTAATGATGTAATCTTAGTGGGTGTGTGATTACATCCTCTACCTCTCTAAGCTTTAGTTTCCTCGTTTATAAAATACAGATAATAATAACTATTGGCCAGACTACTGTGATGGTTAAATGAGAGTAGGTACGTATAGTATCTAGCACAGAGAACGGAGCATCACAGGTACTAATTGGTAGCTTTGGTTACTGGTCTCTGCATCACATATGATAATGTCTTAATACTTGCTGTGTGCTGCCCTGTTGATACAGTACAGCAGCTCTGAAACCTGAATGAGATCAGAATCACCTGGAGAGCTTGTTAAAACCCACAGGGCTGGGCTTGAGCCTCAGAGTTTTGAGTTTCTGAGTCTGGGGTGTGACTCAATAATTTGCATTTCAAACAGGTGTCCAGGACAGTCCAATGCTGAGGGTGCAGGCCAAAGAACCAAGTACTAAGGTAGAAGAATGTGCCCTTCTTTTAGAGGAAGCCGATGGGAGTATAAGACTCAGATCTACCAGTTACCAGGCACATAACAGTTCAGAATCAAAGGATCGACGTGATATTAAAAAGAACAGTGATTGGATGTCAAAGGCTCTAGTGATAGGAATAACTTATATGACAACTGGCAAACATTTCTCTATCTGGGACCCAGATTTCCATCGGTAAAATAAGTAGTTAGATGGTATTTGTGTTCTTTTCTATACTTTCACATATTTTTAAGTATACGAATGTCCTCAAATATCGTGGGTAGTTATTATAAAACAGAAAGTGAGCGAAATGCAAACAATAACTCTGGTCCTGAAAATATTCAGAATCTTGTTAAAAGCCCTGTGCCTAGTTCTCTTTCTGACCGCGATAATGTGACTCAGAGTTGAACGAAAATAAAATAAGGGGGTAAAAAAAGGAACACAAATCAGAGGCATTCATACAACATATGGCATTCATTCATTCATTATTCATTCAACGAAGTGTTTTTTTCAGTACCTCTTATGTTCAGACATTGTGAAAGATCTTGGGAAAACAGGGTGAAGGAGACAAGACAGGGTGATGGCATCAGACTAGCAGGACACTAATCCATTTATTTCTCATAGAACTTATGTTACATTGTGGCATTTCTTGAGAATCAAGGGTCCCTAATCCATATAATGCACCTGGCTAGGACACAATTTAGATGGATCAAGAATGAAAACCCACATTGATTGGAAGCAGGGCCCCCAAGTCCAAGTCAGATGAACAAGAAGAGGGACTGAAGATTAGTTATCAGATCCAGAAAGTGAAAACTTATTATTTCAGAGACTAATGGTCTCCCAAGAACTATCCTCTTCCTCATAGTTATAAGAACCTTCCTAGTTTAGAGAGGCACATGGCATTCCACAGAAAAGATGTCTTCCCGCTTCCCTTGCAGCCAGATGTAACCCTGTGATTAAGTTCAGGATGATGGATGGGAAGCAGAAGTGAAATATTCAGTTTCTGGGTCATATCCTTATACAAGAAGACAGGTTGCTTGCTTTCCTCATGCTTTGAATCTCTTCCTACAAACCGGAATGTTACCTTAGTGGTTTTGGCCATGTGGACAAGAAGAACACTGTTAAGATTCCTGAGTCTCTAGGGGAACTTGTGAAACAGAATCGCCCTATCTCCTGGATCTATACAGCAGCTCAGACTTTTATGGGAGAAAAAAGTGTTTAAGCCAATGTACTTTAAGTCTATTTGTTAGACTATCTTAGGGTATATCCTATCTAATAGAGGTATCTATAATTGGATCCTATCTACTAAGCCAACATTTAGAAGACAGAGAACCATATCCATTTTTGCTCATGACAGTAGTTCCAGCATTTAGCACAGTGCCTGGAACATATTAAGTGCTAAATATATAAGTAAATTCAATGGAATAGAATGAAAGAGATGTGGCTTCTGACTTAAAGGCAAACCATTGCACTATCAGGACACAGGCATGAAGACAAAAGTAAAGAATAGCGTTCTTTTTTCAATCATATTAATGCACATTCTTCCTATTCTCCAAAGATACATTATATTTCATATTTTTAAAATTCTTAATTGGCAAAAGTTTAAGTTACTCTGACATCCTTTCTGATAACCAAGGAAAATTGTTATCAGGTGCTAAGCTTGTCAGAGAATAGGGTGAAAATAGCCACTGAATCTCTACTGTATTTCTTTGCTATTATTGCTTTCCAAACTAAACTATTAAACATTTTTTGAATGCATACGACAGAAGTTAGCAATATGTTTTTGAAGAAGTACCAAATTATTGGTGCCTTTTTTTTTGGTGTGTTAGTGGGGTTATTGATTTATGCACACAGAAAAACAAGTATGTATATATACCGACACCATGTGCACTTAAAACTTAATTAAAATATCACATTTACCTTCCAACAGATTATAAAATAGGGGCCTTTCCTTTCTCTTCCCAGAGACTTGTTTATACTGGGAATGTTAGATATCTATCCCTCTCACTCCCTCTTCATCTACCTCTCTCTCAATCTCTCAGGAGGAGGCGGTGGCAGCTGTGTAGAAATTCCTATATAAACTCTGACATTCGTAATTTCTTCTAGGGAGTGTAAAAACTCCTTTGCATGTACAGGATGACATCTGGCTTTTATAGCACAGCTTTGAGAGGGGAGAAGGAGACATGGGTAACTGATACAGTTATTGCCGTAAGTAACAATACTCTGCCTCTGTTCTAGAAAGTTCATGTTTGCTTTCAGGACAAAACAAATGAATATAGATATTAAAAACTTATAATGAGCTATAAAAGAAGCAAAGATCTATGAACACCATTAGAAAAGTTGTATGCTATGGATATAGTAGCTGAGTCTATGTTTTTATTCCCCACTTGTTACCATATTTATCAAAAGAAAAGGTGTCATTTCTAAGGCACTTCAACCAATGAGTTTCATCCTCCTCAAAGAGCCAAGAAACAGAGAAGTAGCAATTGTACAAGAATTGCTCTGTGACTAATGCTCTTCTCTAACATTTGCCCCATGTCTCATTTCAATTCTTTGTCATATATAGCTGCACAGTCAAAAGACTTCTTTGGCCATTCAAATCTCTACCTCTACTTGGGATGTTAGTGAAGAAATGTTACACAATATATTAAACATGGTTCACTGCAAACAAAAGAATAAAAAGTGTTTTTCTCAATTTTGCCCTTTCATGAAGAATTATTGCCTCTTTTCACCGCTAATCCCATTAGCGTCTTCCTGCTTCCTCAGAAATTATTCTTTAACAAATATGCTTTCCTTTTCTGGTATCTTCAGTCTCTCAGCTGCCTGCTTTGAGTCCCTTTGTCTCTCCACCTCCTCTCTTCTTTTTGTGTATCAGTCATCTGTTTCTTTTGCTATTTCTATCTCTGTTTTTATAACTGTCTTTATCCTCCTGTCTCTTCTCTCTCTCTCTCTCTCTCTCTCTCTCTCTCTCTCTCTCTCTCTCTCTCCCTCTCTCTCTCTCTCCATACACCCCATCTCCAGCATCCAGCATTTCCTCTCTGGTGGAGAGGAAAAGACAGATTCTCCCGACTTTTAAAAATATATTCTTCCCTTTATCTATGAGGTTGTAGTCACTAACCACCCAAGAGCTCTCCTTTGCAAGACAACTTTATAGAAAAGGAGTCCACATAAGAATTGAGAAATTAACAACTACAATTTTATATATATATATATATATATATATATATATATATGCATACATACATATATATGCTTATATATATATATATACACACAAAAGAAGTGGAGTACAGCAGCATTAGGAACAGAGACAGTGGAAATGTAATGGCTGTGTGCAATGTCAGAGGGGTAGTAGATTGGGGGAGGGGAGTTATCACTGTGTGAGGGATATAAATGATAAATGTCTAACTATTATATTGTTTTGCGCACCTGAAACTAATAAAAAAATATTTAAAAAAGCATTTGATTAAGAAAAATAAAAGAATTGAGAAGTTAAAGTTGAAAAACTCAGAGGTAAATCTGAAAGAGGACTATCAAAACGAAGCAGCAAGCGCCAAATCGAATAAGGCAGAGATCACAGAGACCTTGTCATCTTTGGTAACTTGGCGAGAGCAGTTTCCACAGAGTGGTGTGCACAGAAGTGGATTCCGGTGAGTTGGGGAGTGAACAGGAGATGAAGAAGAGAAAACAGACAGTTTAATAGCAATAAATATGTATTTAGTGCCTATACTACGTTGGGAGCTGTGCTAAGCTTTAGAAATACAATTGGAAGCAAGCCTGACAGTCTCTGCCTATAGGGAGCTTCCAGTCTAGTGGGAAATGAGACAAGGTAAAAAGAGAGTGATGATGATTTGACAAAGAAAATACAGGGTGATGTAAAAGCATGGCAGAGGGGCACTGACACTGGATTCAGGGTGGTGACAATGAAATAGGGTGAAGACTGCAAATTCAACGTCTCCTCCTCTTATTGGGCACACAGCTAGATAACATTTTCAGCTTCGTATACAATTAGGGGTGGCCATGTACCGTAACTGAGTTGAGTTCTAGCCAGTGAAATATGAACAGAAGGGAAACAAACACACCACTTCCAAGCCTGCCCAGTAAAAGTTCCTCCTTGCTTTCATCCCCTTCTGCTATTTGGAGACCTTAGATGCCACAAGATGAATGTGGCAGAGCCGTCATCAGTCGGGCTCTTCAGATCACTGAATAGAGCTGACACTTTCCCTTGTCCATTTATTTACTCCTCCCCAACCTGATAAACAAGAAATAAACTTCGATTGTGTTTGAACCTTGAATGGTCTGTTTGTTTGTTTGCTTGTTTGGTCACCAAAATTATCCTAACTAATGTATATGAATTGAAGTTAGTTATCCTAACTAATGTATGTGTTTATGAAGGATGTGAAGAAGTTAGCCCAAGAAAAACAATGACATTAGGGGTTTATATGTCCACATATCAACTAGACAGATGGCAGGATGTTTGACTCTGTCAATTCAATTTTATACCCCTGTGAAATAGCATAGTGCCTAATAAATATTCATTGAATGAAAATTAATTAATGAGCTAACTCAGGAGTGAGACTTTTGTATTTTTTTCTTTATTTTAGGTTTATAAACAGTGAATCTAGACAATCGCCATCATTTGCATTTTCTTCATTTTATTAAGCTTAGTCATTCTCCTCTGAATCCAGTAATGCTCTCACATGTACAGCATTGATAAACATATCCCCAATATTTAGCTGTATCAATGGCATTCACATATGATTTTCCAACTTCATGACCCTAATACAGTCTGTGTGGATGCCATAAATATTAATTTATAGTGGCTATGTTATCTCTCTTACATTTAGACACAAAAATATGGAAGAAAAATGTTTAGTAAATTTGTATCAAGTCCTTGGATTGTATTTTTTAATGATACTTTTAGAATTTTTCACTTGTCTGTGCTGTTTAATATTATCAGATCAAATTTAAATCAGTATAGCATTTAATAAATGAAAATCAATTATGGTATTACTTATTCATTCTTTAGATTAGCTAAAGGCATAATTATTAAAGTTAAATTATTCTAATTATTGCATTAAAATAGTTGCATAGGCATCTCTATCTTAAATATTATTTTATTACTATTTGCTGTATTACTCCCGAAATTAGGGGGCCATACTATTTGTTTAATTATTTATATATACACATATATATATACATATATATGCATATATATACACATATATATGCATATATACATATACATACTCATATATAGAGAGACATATATATATAGAGATATATACATTATAGTATTGGCAGATTTAATATTAAACAATTCAACAGTTAAGGTTTCCATCAAGACTTTTGAAGTCTTGAGACTATAAGAATGAATAATTCAGGATCCTTGCCCCAAGGAGATCATTATCTAGTAGCAGACACAGGCTTAAATAGCAATAAAAATACGAACAGTGCCAAAAGAGATATAAGTATAACATGTTATGTCAATACAGATGAGAGAGCAATTATTTTTGCTAAGCAGTAGGGAAGGTAAGTTAAGGCTTCACATTGTGGTGACCCTACAGCGGAAACTTGAAATGAGTATCAATTTCCCAGTAGAATGGCAGACATGTCAAGAGCATTTCAGATGGGGAGAAACAACTTCATATAAGTACCAGAAGCATAAAAGTGGCCAGCACATTTGGAAACAATGACTAGTAAAACATTCTAAAATATTTTGTAAGCAATTCCGTAAGCAACTTTATTTTGTAAGTGATGTGAAGGATGGATTAGGGGAGGAAGAATTAAGCGGAAGAGGGACATTGTCTAACTACCCTTGATGATACCCCAAATGAGGTCTGAGGACCTGGAAAAGGTCAGTGGGAATGGAAAGAACAGACATTTCAGAAACAGAAACAATTGGACTCGATCCCGAAAGAGGAAGAAGTTACCTAATTTCTAGGTTAGGTAACTGAGGGAATAGTAACTGCATAAGTAAGTAAGAATTACTCAGTGAAGAGCAAGTTTGCATAGATCATAAAACTACATTGGACATATTGAATTTGAGGTATCTGTGGAGTAATCTGAAGGACACAATGTACATAAATGAGTATATGGACCAAGAGCTTAGAAGCAAGGAACAAGCTTCCAGTTATAAAATATGTAAGTCATGGGGATGTGATGTGCAGCACGGTGACTATAGTTCATAATACTGTGTTGCATATTTGAAAGTTTCTGACAGATTGATCTAACAGATCTTAAAAGTTCCTATCACAAGAAAAAAAAAGGTCTTGTAACTATGTATGGTGATAAATGTTAACCAGACTTATTGTGGTGATCATTTCACAATACACACAAATATCAAATCACTATGAATCTGAATCAAATCTGACACTAATATAACATGTCAATTATACCTCAACAAAAAATGTATATTTGAAGTAGATCATTGAAATATATTTATAAATCAATAAAAAAATAAGGTGTAGTTAGCCAGTATGATATAGATGTGGGAGTCCTTAGGCACTGAATTGTGAAAGAAGATGAAAAGCCAAAGGAGGAAGAACCTTTATAAAAATACATATTTGAAGGGTAGAGAGTGATGACCAATAAAAGAGACAGATAATGAATGCTTGGTCACTGAAGTCGGAGGGAACCAGGAAATAGTTGGCTTCAACCCAGTCTAACATCACCATCACTCCCCACCAGCCAATAATATTCATGACACTAGTCCTAGATTCATTCTGTTGTTCCCAGATTTCTCCTACTTTGATCCAGTTCTATACTGGTTCTTAGCATTTGCTTCCATCTCTCATTTAGAATCTCCCTCTCATTAAGATTTAGAATTAGTACCTGACCTTGTGGCTCCAATCTCTGAATTCCAATCTCGTCTTCAGGAGTTTTGGGTTGGATTATTTTGCTGTCTTTCTTTTTTGCATAATAAACGATAAAAATAAACTTCTCCATGTAGCCAATCCCTTAGAAACTAGCCGTGACCCACGCCAACTAACACTAATGAAAACTAACTTGCAGGAGGGACAGGAGAGGGCAGAGAGGGATGGGGGTGAGGGGCGGGAGTGGGGGTGGTAGGGGCGCAGCCAAAGGCTCTGTGGCTGGCAGGGCTGCTGCAGCTCTCGCTGGACCTGACGGAGTCCAGCCAAGCAGAGCGCTTGCTACTCTCTGGAGAAGGTGAGAAAGCCAAAGGGGATGTGGCAGCTCTCAATCGCATTCAACTGGCTGAGGAGTTGGTCAGGGCTCAAGAACCAGGAGGCAGAAAAGGCTGCTGATGAGAGCGAGAGAGGAATGAATGAAGGTGATAGAAAACCGGACCACGAAAGATGAGAAGATGGAGATCCAGGAGCTGCAGCTCCAAGGCCGAGCGCACTGCAGAGGAGGTCCACCACAAACACACAGATAGAAGGAGGTAGCTAGTAAGTTGGTCATCTTGGAGGGCGAGCTGGAGAGGGCAGAGGAGTGTGCGGAGGGGACCTGGAAGAATTCAAGAATGTCACTAACAACTCGAAGTCGCTGCAGGCTGCATCTGAAAAGTATTCTGAAAAGGAAGATAAATATGAAGAAGAAATTAAACTTCTATCTGACAAACTCAAAGAGGCTGAGACCCATGCTGAATTTGTGGACGGAATGGTTGCAAAACTGGAAAAGACAGTGGATGACCTGGAAGAAAATCTTGCCCAGGCCAAAGAAGAGACCGTGGACTTACAGCAGACAATGGGCCCGAAACTAAATGAACTTCACTGTCTATAAGCAAAACAGAAGTGCCTTGTTCCTACAGAAGCTCCAGACTTCCATGTTTTTCTCCTCTCATGAGAAGTTTCTTGTGTTACTGCATCTGTGCTTTGCTGGAAATGTCAAGTGAATTATGAATATGTGACCAAATATTTTGTATCACAGGAGCTTTGAGCACCAGTTAAATCTAATTCCTTCCTTTTGTCCCTGTTGGCACCAGCTATTTCAGCTCTATTTTTATTCTTAAATTGCATTTATTCCTAAGGTAGGCAGCTGTTTCCTATTGAACATAGTCTCTTAAGACTGGGGGCATTTGGTTCGTGGGAGGTTAGACAACCCCACACTTGCAAAACAGACTCCAATATCTACATAGTCACTGGTCAATTTAAAAGGTTGAAGACTAGAACCTCTGGGCCATGGTTGGACACACGACAGGAAGCCAGGGACCACATTAAAATGGATGGGGACTTTCGGTGCACAGCAAAGAAACCCAGGGGTGGGGGTGAGGAGAGGAGGCACTATTGTGGGAAATCATAAACCACAGATAGATTAATCTAATCATCCTGCCATGATTAGGTTTGTTCTACCACTCAGAACAAACATCCTCTGAGCAGTCAGCATGAAAATGCTTGGGAAATTGTCATAATATTTACTCTGATATGAGGCCATCCACTCAGCAGGAATGAATATGGTAGAATTTAGTCCTGTCCAGGGAAGCCTATCAAAAAGACTGCTAGCCATCAATAATTGAGCAAGAGCATTTTTCTATTAATAAATACTGGGCAGAAGTGGCCTCTCTGGCAGCAGAGAAAAAGCAACTGGCTTAACTTCATCTCGTCTGTACTTTAGGGAAGATTGGTAAATTGGTAGGAAAATGGTAAGATAGGAAAATGGTAAACTGAAGATTTATTTATCTAGGACTTTAATTCCTCCTTCAGAGCCAAGTTAATAAAAGACCAGGAAACTCCTGATTAGACTGGATATGGAGTATTTTTGTAGACAGGGCTGCATGTTTTTGCTTTGTTATATTTTTGTTTTCTCACTTAACATCTCAGAGCTGAAATATTCCATATTCCCCAGCAGCATGGGGAGCCAACTCAAATTTACAATTCTGACTAAAAACCACCCTGCTTCTAACTTATCTGATTCATCTGCCCCTCGTTCCTTTTTATTATGCATCACACTACCCAGGAGATACACTAGCAAATTGCAAATTGTGTGATTGAATAAAACCCACACTTCATTTAGATTCTTGCAACTGTATCATGTGCAATGGTGTCACTTTTTCTACATTTTGGTCAAATAATTTTTACATAAACTACCAAAAAAAAAAAAAAAAAAAGGAACCTAACATGTATACATATTTCTACTAACTCATCTTCAGATGAAGGAACTGAGATCACATACAGGTAAGAGTGAGCTAGGATCCCAGCCTGGCAGTCTGGCTCCAGGGTCTGCCTTCTTAACCACTATGTTATGGTACCCTCAAGGATAGATTTTGAAAATTCCCAGCTTAAAAATCAAGGGAAGGCAGATATTCAAGAAAAATTCAATAAATACTTAATATTTCCAAACATTATAGAGAATTAAGAAATGGGGGCTAAAAAATAAGCCAGTGGATTAACCATTTAAGGGGTCCATAGCATCCTACCTATTAGAGAGGTATAGTGACAAAATTGGGACTGTCTGTGAAATGAGAATTTAAATAGTATGTGTTGGGATTAAATTCAGATTACTCTATCCAGAAGTTTGATGATAAAGAAAGAGAGTCAGAGAGGTAGTTTGAGGGACAGGCACATTCTAAAAAACATTTTTTTACATATGAATTTGGTGGGAGGTCTTCTATAAGCAGGGGAGCAAATACTGTTGGAGGAAGAGAGACAGTAGATGCAAAATAGATAATTGACAGCGCCCCTGATGGAGGGGGGGAGTCTAAGGGGGGAAGGGAGGAGGGGAGGAGGGGAGAGAGTTAAGAACACAGGTGGGTGGCCAACCTCCTCTGGGAGTCCCTCATGGAGGAACTGTAGAATAGACTACAGATGACAGAGTTAGAAGGCGGAAGGGGAAATTGAGAGCTCACACGCCTGAGGCCATCTGTTTTCCCCAGGAAGCAGAAGGTAAGGCCTTCTGCAAAGAACGGGGCCGGTGAAGTGGAATTGGGAGCTTGCGATGAAAGCTGTAAAAGGATTGTAACAGCCACCATGGGACATGGGACAGGGAGCTGATGAGCCACATAAGTAAAAGGATTGCTAAGTAGTGACAAGGGCCCAGCTGAAGATGAAGCTCATAAACTTATAATGGAGGAAATCAGTGTGATTATATGATTTCTCCAGCTGGGCTCAGCCTTCCAAGAAGAGCAAAGAAAATAGTCAGTTGGGTTGATCCGAATGAGGGTTTGGAAAATGGGTCTGCAGAGGACAAGAAGGTAAGAAAATAGAGAACCGCTGAGACTGTCTGCCATCATTTTCATGGGTCCAGGCTAAATAGGGGAAAAAATATCCAGGCAGAGAATGACAGGCTAGGAGGACAGGCAGTCCTTGAAAGACTCACGTCCATAAGGAGACACAGGCCTTGAACGGAGGTGAAAGAAGGGACAATGTTAATGGGACAACAATTTGGTTTATAATTTTCCTCTGCTTCCTGATTCTTTTCATTTTCTTAGGTGTATTAAATCTCCGTGCCAGTGAATTAACATCCTAAATTTACTACATTTTCTCTATGCTACGTAGTTATTCTCCAACTTATATTTTTGCTAGTTAAATTGAGTTTCTCTCATTGGTCACGTGAAATCTAAATTTCATTGATTCAGTATCAGCCACTGGCTTCTCTGGTGAGGGTTTTTGACTTAGGAAAAGGCAGCTCCTCTGGGTTAAAGGGGGGGCACCCCAGGGCACACTGCTGAGCAGGTGAAGGGCCAGCTGCAGTTCAGACCCCACATGCTCCCTCGTCGACATGCCCGTTCAGGGCACACATTTCCCAACCATATGTCCCAGTCCTGGGTGAATGATCACAAAGACAACATTTAAAAAATATATTTGGTGGTGAAGCTCCCTGGATTGGGGGTAAAATCTTGATTTTTACGAATGGACATATTAAAGTCCTCTGGAGAAAACATTTTTAATGATAAAAAGTAAAGGTGAGTATAAATGAAGAAGAGCATAGCTAAAAGAATTCTAAAGTATATATCTTTAAATAAAAGAAACCCTATGTCCAATGAAGTAGCTATAGCTTCTCCCTGATGGGGATTTAAACGTGTCCCCCCTCACCCTCATCATACAGAAAAGCTTTAAATGCAATGCTTCAATGCTGGATCCATAACTTTGGATATGTAAAGTGAAACTCCCTTGACAAGGTCAAATATTTTACATAAATTTAACGAATCAGGGAATAGAGAGCAGAAAAAGGGAATGGTAGGGCTGTGACTCGAATTCCAAACTAAAAGATGTCTTCCTTTGTCCTCAGCTCCCACATTCAAATCCGTGATGAGCAAGACAGCTCAGACTCTATAAACAGAATGTGACGCTATCACAGGCCAGAAGTATGACTCCGTAGAGAGGGGCCAAGCAGCTTCCCTCTGAGCTTTATAAAGAGCTCCTCTAAAACTTGTTCAGTTACAATATTTTTAGTTACAATATTTATAACACCTACCTGCTCTCATCTTTCTTTTTTTTAAAGACATCTTATCTACAGATAGAATGGACAGGTCTATAGAGCAGCATATGAGAATGATTTCTGGAATCTGCGGAACATCAATGGCCATCTGTTATTTAGCGTACTTTAACTTAACTGAAAACAATGCTTCCTTTCTGTGAAGAATGTTGGCTTTTCCAAGATGCACTGCATAGTGCAGGAATAAGTCTTTAGTTATTTATATTTGGGTTATAGGTTACTTTTTCAGTAGAACCACGGATGCACTTAAATCTTAACAATCGGGATTTACACATCTGGCAAAATAGTACATGGACCGTAAACTAATTTTAGTTTTGTAATGAAAATACCTATTGATGCCCTAGGAAACAGATTCTAAAAGAAATGAGAATCAGTCTCACTTAGCCATTTAATCTTTGGGATTGAAGTAGAAACTGAAAAAATAATGTGTTACTAATTATTTCAATAAGTGATTTACGGAAAAGACTCAGTCATCTGTAAGTTAATAATTATGGAAATTTAAATGACTCTTTTTCCCCTCTGCCAAGAAAAATGCTTCTAGGCTACAAACTCTTGCTGTCAATTTTTACTACAGGGATGTAAATTAATTACAAATTGACTGAAGAATGACAGCATTTAGGATAAATATCCATAATACATCTCAAGATCAAATATAATTTTTAGGGGGCCGGCCCGGTGGCTCAGGCGGTTAGAGCTTCATGCTCCCAACTGCGAAGGCAGCCAGTTCGATTCCCACATGGGCCAGTGGGCTCTCAACCACAAGGTTGCCGGTTCGACTCCCGCAAGGGATGGTGGGCTGTGCCCCCTGCAAATAACAACAGCAGCTGGACCTGGAGCTGAGCTGTGCCCTCCACAACTAAGACTGAAAGGGCAACAACGTGAAGCTGAATGGCACCCTCCACAACTAAGATTGAAAGGACAACAACTTGACTTGGAAAAAGGGCCTGGAAGTACACCCTTCCCCAATAAAGTCCTGTTCCCCTTCCCCAATAAAAACTTAAAAAGAAAGAAAGAAAGAAAGAAAGAAAGAAAGAAAGAAAGAAAGAAAGAAAGAAAGAAAGAAAGAAAGAAAGAAAGAAAGAAAGAAAGAAAGAAAAGAAAAGAGGTAAGGACACTGTTAAAAAAAAATTATATATATATATATATATAATTTTTAGGATTATGTAATTCAACCTCTTCAGTATCAGCTATCACATTGACAATTATACATTTACAAATATGAACACATACATACTTTATGGTTAACATACAGAAATATGGATTTTATAATTTTGCTTTTTCCTGTAGGCCTACTGCCATCAAACTTCCACCCACAGTTTCCCAAAGTACCATATTTTCTCCATGAAGGAAAAAAGTAATATTTGCAAGTCCTACTCATCAATCAAAAAATTTGGCAAATAAATATTTGGGGCTTGTGCTAGCTATGCAAAGGGGCGAAGAAGAACAGCAAAATGTGGAAGGATATGGTGTCTTAATCTGTCCTATTGCACTGAGCCATTACCACCTCAAACCTCTACTCAATATAAAAGACAATATTTGAAACTCATGGCTCCTTATCTCAAGATTGCAATTAAGTGTCTAGGTTGTAAAATTAATGGAAAATAAAGGGATTTAAAAATGTGCTGCTATTCCAGACATGGATCAGAGGGCAATCATTTCCACTGGTCAGGGGCTCATTGGAAATGTGTGATTAAAGATGCATCATTTAGCATAATGGCTCATTAGGAGCTCTAAGAAGAGAAAATGCCACAGGACCGTGAGTGATGTTTCCAGAAACAAAATAAACTCATCACTCGGGACCCATTGATCAAATCTCTTTTGTGTTACCCAGGATGTCTGGTGCTTTGAGAAATCTTCTCAATGATTTCACCCTTCTCTCCTCATACCATCAACCTCATAACCATAATTTAGACCTCCATCTAAATCATGTGCTTCAAGAGGGTTAGCTGGGTCTGTGTAGCTATGTTGCAAATTTAAAAGCTAATGCTTAAAACATATAATTGTTATAAATAATCTTGGTTACCTGAAGCTTAGATTGAAAATAGGAATCAAAAGTTTAGATGTACCTTTGTCAGACTCATTTGTGGAGCATTAGCAAAGTCATTTTTTAAATCCCATGTTCTCAATGATAATATACGTACAATATGCCCAATCTGATGATCAAGCAACTGTTACAACCAAGCATCTTTCTGGGTTACACATGTTGACCTTTTATAATTTTCCAGTGGTAGAAAACAGCAACATTAAGTCTCCCTTCTTTGAATCTACTGAAAGTCATGACAATATCTGATTTATAACACAATTTTCTTTATGTTATACTTTTTGAGTTCTGTGAGATATTGATATTATCTGCATTTTACAGATGAGTAAACCAAGGTTCTAAGAGATTGAAAGTTAAATACTATTATTGATAAAGCACAATAGCAAATTTAGGTGCATTTATAATGATGACTGAACATGATAATATAAGGTATCTTACCGTGTCTGTAATTGAATCAATGGATCTTTAAATGTGCATATATTTTACAGAATTCAGAAAATTTACTTAATCAATTTTCCCTCTTAATCTTATTCAACAATAAATAGATATTGAATACCTTTTCATCATGTACCTTACCATGGCCAAGTTTAAATTCCTTCGTTCTGGTATATATGAGGTCTGGCAATTAAGTTTGCGAACTTGTAGCAACGATGTTACTAACCTTTTTTGATATCAGAGGGATTATTCATTATGAATTTGTACCAACTGGACAAACAGTTAACCAAGTTTACTACTTGGAAATGCTGAAAAGGCTGCATGAAAAAGTTAGGTGACCTGAACATTTTGCCAACAATTCATGGCTCTTGCATCACGACAATGCACCAGCTCACACGGCACTGCCTGTGAGGGAGTTTTTAGCCAGTAAACAAATAACTGTATTGGAAAACCCTCCCTACTCATCTGATCTGACCCCCCCATGACTTCTTTCTTTACCCAAAGACAAAGAAACTATTGAAAGAAAGACATTTTGATGACATTCAGGACATCAAGGGTAATACGACAACAGCTCCGATGGCCATTCCAGAAAAAGAGTTTTGAAATTGTTTTGAAGGGTGGACTAGGTACTGGCATCAGTGCATAGCTTCCCAAGGGGAGTACTTTGAAGGTGACTGTACTGATATTCAGCAATGAGGTCTATGTAGCTCTTTTTCTAGGATGAGATCGCAAACTTAATTGTCAGACCTAGTATAGACCACTAATTGAAGGGCACACGTGAGAAACGATTTTTCAAATGTTTGTGAAAAACAAAATGATATATATCCTATATACATATAATACATGTATATATGTTATATAGCATATATATTCAATTAAGATAAATTAATCCATTGGATTAGTAGGTATATATATATATTGCATACACATATATAATATATATTACAAAGTATATGTTAATTATATATTCATTGTATGTATATATAGCGATATATATTTAATTTAAGATAAACTAATCCAAGACATTTTATAACAACAATTATTTAAGCTTTGATTACATTCCATCCTCTTGTTCTAATCGGGATTTTAGAAAAGTTTAGTTAACATAAAGTGTTTCATCTTAATTCTACATACTTAATTTTCTAGTCACAGATTTTTTTTTTTAGAATAAGCCACTCTAAGTCTATGCTTTTGTCAGTGTTAAGCTTACATCTTTGATATAAATATCCTGTAAAAGATCACTTTGCAAAATTGTATGGGGACTGCTTAAAGGCTGATTACATGTAGAGGACAAAGAAAACAAGCCACAGAAGGAAAGAATATGGTTTTGCTTCCTGTCATTTAAAACTATATAATCAGCCCCTGTCCATTAAAGAGCAGACCAACCTTGGCAAGTCTTTTCTGCTAAACTTGGTTGTTGACTTTTGCCACCTCTTTCATTGTCAGCTTGAATCATCTTTGGAGAAAGAAATGAGCATATAGAAATGTTTCTTGAGTTGGCAATCAGTAGCAGGATGGAGTGAGAAAAAGACAATGAACTCTCTGCTATTGATTTCTCCCTATGTTATTTTTTGTTCTGGAACTGGTAGTAGAAACAATGCTAATGAAATCCATTTCTGATGATTTGAAAAATGTTCTGAAATGACTTGCTCATCTGACCACTGTTGTTAAAAACTCATAGATTGCTTTATAATTCCCCACCCAGAGAGCAAAGAAGGTCTTCTTTTCTCACACAGAGAAGCAGAATACAGGCATTCCTCATTTTATTGTGCTTCACTTTATTGTGCTTCACAGAAAGTGCACTTTTTTTTTTTTTTTTTTTTTTTAACAAACTGAAGGTTTGTGGCAACCCTACATCAAGCAACTCTATTGGCACTATTTTTCCAATAACATTTATTCACTTCATGTCTCTGTGTCACATTTTGGTAATTCTCACAATCTTTCAAACTTTTTCATTATTATTATATTTGTTATGCTGATCTATGATCAGTGATCTTTTATGTTATTATTGTGATTATTTTGGGGTGCCATGAACCACACCCATATAAGACAGCAACTTAATTAATAAATGTATGTGTTCTGACTGTTCCACCAACCAGCCATTTCCCCATCTCTCTCCCTTTCCTTGGGTCTCTCCATTCCCTGAGACAGAAAAATATTGAAACTAGGCCCACAATGGCCCACAGTTAATAACCCCACAACGGTCTCTAAGTGCTCTTAGTAAAAGGAAGAGTCATACATCTCTCACTTTAATTCAAAAGCTAGAAATGATTAAGCTTAGTAAGGAAGGCATGTAGAAAGCTGAAATAGGTTGAAAACTAGGCCTCTTGCACCAAACAACCAGGTTGTGAATGAAAAGGAAAAGTTCTTGTAGAAAATTAGAAGTGCTACTCCAGTGAACACACAAATGACAAGAAAGCGAAACAGCCTTATTGCTGTTATGGAGAAAATTGCAGTGGTCTGGATAGAAGTTCAAATCAGCTGCAACATTCCCTTAACCCAAAGCCTAATCCAGAGCAAGGTCCTAACTCTCTTCAATTTTATGAAGGCTGAGAAAGGTAAGGAAGTTGAAGAAGGAAAATCTGAAGCTGGCAGAGAAATTGTTCATGAAAGAAAGAGTCAACCGGTGCAGCAAACTTCATTGTTGTCTTTTATTAAGAAATCACCACATCCATCCCAGCCTTTAGCAGCCACCACCCTGATGAGTCAGCAGCCATCCACATGGAGACAAGACCCGCCACCAGCAAAACGATTACAACTGGCTGAAGGCTCAGATGACGATTAGCATTTTTAGCAATAAAGTGATTCATAATAAAGGTATATACAATTTTTTAGACATAATGTACACTTAGTATACTACAGTGTAGTGTAAACATAACTTCTATATGCACTGGGAAACCAAAAAATTTGTGTTACTTTCTTTACTGCGATATTCACTTTATTGCAGCGGTCTAGAACCTATCCTACAATATCTCTGAGGTACACCCATAACTCTCATTATTTTTTCAGTTTCAACAAATAATCTTTATTTTTTTCTCTGAGGTATTAATAGAAAGAAAATTTTCATTTACTCTGAAAGATTTCAGATTATATTTCATTGAATGGTTCTCAATAATCACATTGTTGGTCTATGGTGAAGAAAAAAAAATTGCATAGTAGAGGTTAATTTCTTTTGAAGGTATTTTAGTATTGCCTGTTTTTCTTCTTATAATAAGGAAGCATAAGGAATCCAAAGAGGAGAAAGTATAAGAACCCAACAATAAATTTAAGGTAACTGAACAGTAGAATGAGTCTCTATTTCAAACAAGTTGGGAAGATGGGATTCTATAAGTACCATATGCCAACATCAATACTTGCAAAGCCTAATCCTTCTTAGGCACACACATGAAATTTTACAGTAACACATGCAAAAAAACAAACAAACAAAAAAAACGATGAACATCCCTTTTGGAATTGGTTCCTCCATCTTTTATCCCTTCTCCAAATAAAATAAAGTAAAATAAATGAATCACCTGTTTCAGATTGTCTGCCCTGCTCACCAGAAACCCAAGACACTCCCTGTTTCCAATTTCTTCCAGTCATTATACTCAGGATTGTATGGGACATTCAAAATATTATGTGAATCTGAGAGTTTTTGTGAACTGAGGAAAAGTCTATAGATTTCAAGAGTATGTCTGGGAATGGATGTGTGTTTGGTGTGAGAGAGATGGATGAATTCATTTTTGACAAAGCCATAGAAAGGAAATGTTTTAAAACAAAGGCAGGTGGATAAAGGACAGATGAATATGAGAATAGATCTATGAGACAAATATTGCATTACAGACCCAAGTTATGACAAGTAAACGAAAATATCTCAACACTAGGTTGAAAAAGAGGGACAAAACAGAAGAAAGGAATGTGCTGGAATTGTGGTATCTGTGCACATAGTAGAGCGGAGAATCGGAAGATTCGGGAGAGGAATATGCCATCCTATTTCTACCTTTTCACCTTCATTTTTGCTCCTTTATTTCCCTCAGCTCTAGAATCAAGAAACTTTAAGGCTAACGTTTTGAAATTCAGGTGTCCCTTTACTGCCAAATTTGTTGATTAGTGTGCTGTAAAACAGGATTAAAAATTGTACTCAAGGGCCTTTTATTTATTGAAGTATATTTTCAGTTACTATGCCCAAGACCTAGAATGATTCCCATCCTGTACACAGAGAAATAGGTTCAAAATGTCCTACAGAGCACACTACAAAATTCTTAGTGGTAGATTTTCAAATCTTTCTGGGACAATCTGTTAACATATAAACAAAATTTCTGCTTTGGATCTATTTTTGAATCATAAAAGATCTATCAGCTTCCTTTCACTGGCAGCCCTCATTTTCTGTGGGAGTTTTAATTAAAGGAGAATGAAATAATGCCAGTGAGTATTTGAGCATCTTAACTGAGAATCTTAGGAAAACTTCCCCATGTTCTACAATTTTTCCATCTCCCATCTCTCCTTCTTTATAAGAATTTTGGGTTTTGTTTTATTTTCTGTTTCATTTTGAAAGTTCTTCATGAATGCAATGATCTCCAAATAAGGTTCCCACTCACCAAGTGGTATACAAACCAACAGTAGAATGCAGAAGAAATTACAAGCACATGTAATCTAGAAAAAAAAATTAAACCTTACTAATATTTAATATACAAATTAACCCTAGAACTTCCCATAGTTTATCACCCTGGCAGGTGGTTACATACTACATAAGGCTAAAGATGTGACTTGAAAGGAAAGCAGGAATTTCAGTCTGGAGAAGGTTGACAGAGGCCCCTGAAATCCTTGTTTTGAAAACATCATAGTTCAGTGTGCTTGCTTTTATAAGATTTACAGCAATTATCTTAATAGTGGCATCTTTACTATACCATATGTATTAGTACTGCTGCCGGAACAAATCACCACAAACTTAGCTGCTTAAACAACACAATTTATTATCTTAAAGTTCAATAGGTTGAAAGTCCTACAGGACTCTCACCAGGCTAACATCAAGATGCTGGCAGGCTGAGTTCCTTTCTGGAGGTGCTAGAGGAGAATGTGTTTCCTTGCTCATTCAAGTTTGTTGGCAGATTTCAGTTCCTTGTGGTTGCATGACTGAGGTCTCCATTTTCTGGCTGATTGTCAGCTGAGGGTCATTTCTAGTCTTGAGAAGCCACCCCATTCCTTGGCGCATGACCCTCTTCCTCCATCTTCAAGATCAGTAATGATAAGACAAGTTGCTCTCCTGTTTCGAATCTCAGATCTCTCCTCTCCCATTGCATCTCTCTGACCCATTCTTCTGCTTTTCTTTTCTACTTTTAAGGACTCATGTAATTAAATTGGTCTCACCTGCTTATTCTAGAATAATCTTCCCATTTTAAGCCCCTTAACCTTAATTACAGCTGTAAAGTCCCATTTGCCTTGTAAGATAACATATTCAAGGATTTTGGAGATTAGGGTCTGGGCATCTTTGGGGCGCCATTATTCTGCCTACTAAACAATGAAATTATTTGTGCCACAAAGATTCACCCCACAACTGTACCATATTAAATAAATAAATAAATAAATAAATAAATAAATAAATAAATAAATAAATAAATATTGTATTATCTGTTTAAATACCTTCAAAATGAAAGATTTGGCCCATTGTTAAAAATATTACAATATCCCATCTCTCAAATTGCAAAAGCAACTACTGATTGACATTAGGAAAGACTGAAATTTATTAGGTGAATTTCAATAAAAGAATAGGTATATTTGATAAATCAGGTTTAAATGTTAGTAAATGACTTAGTAAGTGTACCAACCATGCACTTCTGCTATTTGCATCAACTAAGCATTCAGAGTAAACTTAACACCAGTTGTCAAAATGAAGAGAACCTTTAAAATTTATATTCACATAAAAATCTACACATGGATGTTGAAAGCAGCTTTATTCATAACTGCCAAAACTTACAAACAACCAAGGTGTCCTAAGGCAGGTGAATGGATAAGTAAACTGTGGTACACCCATACAATGGAATATTAGTCAGACCCCAAAATAAATAAGCTATTAACCCATAAAAAGACATGGAGAAACTATGGTACCTTAACTGCATATTACTAAGTGAAAGAAGCCAATCTGAAAAGTCTGCGTAATGTTTGATTCCATCTATACGACATTCTGGAAAACGCAAAACTTGGAAACAGTAGAAAGATCGATGGTTGCCAAGGGTTGGGAGAATGGCAGGAATGAATAAGTGAAGCACAGAGGAGTTTTAGGACAGTGGAAATACTCTGTATGATACCATAACAATGAATACATGACATTTTATGTTTGTTCAAAACCAAAGAATATACAACACCAAGAGTAAATCCCAATGTAAACTATGGGCTTTGGTGATTATGGTATGTCAATGTAGGTTCATCTGTTGTAATAAATGTACCACTTCGGTGGGGATGTTGATAGTGAGGGAAGCTGTGCATGTGTGGGGAGCAGAGGATATATGGAAAGTCTCTGTACCTCTCTCTCAATTTTACTGAGAACCTAGAACTGATCAAAAAAATAAAATATTTATCTCACCCCTTAAAAGCATTTCTGTTTTTAAATGGACATTACTAATATAGCAGCAGTTTATATAACAAATAAAAATATTGATATGAGTAAATATCCTTTATAAATATAAATATACATATTTAAAATGCATGTTCTAAATTTTTACTTAGAGGCATATGCCATCGAAATAAAAAGTATTATACTGATAAGTTCATACTAATTACATTCAGTTGCTATACTACAAGTTAGAACTATCTAAAAGTAATGCTTGTCAATCTGATATTATCACTTTTGTAAATTTTATAACAGGTAAATTAGATCTTGATTTGTCATCATTTCAATTAGCCACTCAAAAATGTCATGAAAGAATAGTACCAAGGATCACAGAATCTTTTCATTTTGAAAACATTCAGCAAACATTTTAAAATTACCACTTTTTCTAATAGGTAATGAATTTTAAACATTGAACTTTAAAAGTCCCAGGAACATTTGAGATATCACTTAGACTTCTTTAGGGTGTAGGGGATTTTATTTGCTAGTTATCTTAACACATATCCCCTCATTTCTTGTGAAACATTCAAATAAGTTTTTCTAAATTAATTAATAAACGGCTAGAAAATCTCTGGGTTTTTTTGTTTTGTTTTGTTTTTATGGCTGTTGTGTAGTACATTTTTTTTGTGTATATGTGTGACTATAAAAACTAGTCACCAGCAAAGCTGCACATACATAGTGTTAGTAAATGGATAACAAATTATAAATAATGCTCATAATTTTATTTTTCTTCAGGAGAATGTATCTTCCTCCTCTCAGTCATGAAATTTATTTGTTTTTTTGTTTGTTTGTTTGTTTGTTTGTACTAGTTTAAAAATGTAAGTTGAAGCCATTCCACTTACCACACTATTCCCTGAGCCCCAGAGCCAATAGGCTTTAGATTCTGGTAGCGCTTGAGAACCGTGAAGGTTGAGTCTCCCACTTCCACACTGTAGAATTGGTTGTCAACTTTGCTTTTGCTCATGTTGTAATGTTTGGCAATATATGACACATCCACTTGTTTATCGAATCCCTGTGAAAAAGAAGAACAGCAAAAACATGAGACAAGTGAACAACCAGAATGATAATGATAGAGAGAAACCTGTTCTTTTAATGATTGCTAATACTTAGTCATCTATCATCATTATATAAACCTGTATTTCACATAAAAAATTATGTATTAGTCCATGTATGATTACCTGGAGTAAAACAGTTTAGAAAAAACCACCCCTGAATTTTTTTTCAATATAAAACTATTTATAATACAATCACCTTAGATTACATCTGCATAACCTTTTCTGAAATATTTCATTAAAACCATGTAATTATTTTTGCAGCAAACATCTACTGAACATATACTTGTCCCAGAGACTATGCTATGTACTTGAGAGGTGAACTCTGGTCATCCATTATAATAGCCAAATGAGGAAGGATAAAATATTGTGTCTACATTCTCTTCTCAGAAAGACTTGAGATATGAGATAATGCGTAATTTTTTAATTAGGTAAATTTTAAATAGTATTAACTTCATTTTTCTCAAAAATACCAAAAACTCTATTATCCGGCATTAAACACTGAACAAGTGTAGTCCAAATTAACATGATTCTAAAATGCTACAGGAGAATTCTTTATTCTTTGCAAACTTAGATATTAAATACCTCAGTTGTTGTATCTTTTTCTTATTGTTAAAAGAAGTTCTTCTATTTTTATATTTTCCAATTGAAGAATCTGTCCTTGAAATTTTGAATCATGATTGATGAATATATATAATGTAAATCTCCATTTTCATGATTATTGTTTACCCAGAAATGATCTTATAGTTCATTTTATGATATAAAATAGTGTGGGTTCTCTAGCGAGAAGGGACCTCACAGAATATTGTCCAGATTGTTCCTTAAGGCACACACTCATGGATGCCTACCCCATAGCAATCCCTTCTCCTTCATGCTGATTTTGTTCAGGTTTTGAGTGCCCACATGTTCAGTGGGTTCCTCCCAATCCCAGCAATTGAAAATTGAATAGTCTAATCCAGTGGTTCTCATTAAAGGTGGCATAACAGCGGGCATTTGGGAGATTTCTGGCATGTTTTTATGTGCCACATGATAGGAGATGTAGCTTACATTTAGTTGGCTTATCAAACAATGTCCCACTTCAATGAGTGGGACATTCCTACACAATGAATAATTTTCTACATACCTCACAACTTTTGAACTATGCTGAAGCTTATTTAGTAAAAATCTAAAGGGCTTCTGTATGATTTTAACATAAAATGACTTCTGAAAATCTAATTCTCATAAAATATGAAAGGAATTTTAAACTGTCTTAGGCTCTGAACCTCTGGTTGGTCATAAAATCATTTTCCTTGGAAAGGTTTAGCATTTCATTTCTTAAAAAAAAAAAAAACTGAAGTAAAAGTAGAAACTAATATGTTGCTCCTGTACACTCATGGAAAGGGAGCCAGGCAGCGCCAGTACTAATGTAATTGAGTAGAATACAGTGGGGACTATACAGACATGGGTGGGAGTGCAAGGACCCTAAGACCCCAGACAGACCTGCAAGCAGAATACATACACATATCAGGCACCAGCCTGTCATTGGGAGAGACTTGGTGGCAGCAATCCAGTACAAATGCACACAGACCTCAAAAAATAGAGTGAACTAGAGGTTAGGAATCTAGGTTGTTTGGACAGAAGATTGAAAATTCAGGTAATTTGAGAATGTAATAACCAGAGGTCTGAAATCCTCGAGGCTGTCTGTGAAGCATGGAACAGGAAATTAAACAAGACGAAGAATCAGGGCGTGGTAAGCCTATTCAGGAGACTACGACAGGGTTTAGAATTTAGACAATGGTGTGGGCAACACAGATACAAGAACATCAGTATTCAAACAACCCTGATTTCAACCACAGTGTCAGGGCCTTCATTCCACACCGTGGTTCATGTCTACTCTAGACTTTCTGATGTATCAGTGAACTAATCCTATTCAAGTCCTTTTTCTTTTCTCCCCCTGGCTAGGAAAGGTAAAAAAGCGACTGGAGCTACATTAACAAAAGAATTCATCTGCCAAGGTTAACTTGGGATGAATGAAGTGCCTGACTTGCCATTTGTCATGTTCTGACCCTTCTTCACATTCTTTAATATTTTTGTTTCTGACCACTCACAAAATCCTTAACACATATTGGTCCCATGAGACTAGTTAATCCACTTCCCTTTCCCCCATTGATTCTCTTCACCTTTCAAATGTCACTTATTCCAACTGCACTACATGTATGTACTAATTATATGTAACGACCTTTATGTCCAGACCCCTGACCTCACGCTGTATCTTGGCACCACCCTACTCTTTCAGACTTGGCTGTGGCTTATCCACCTATGGTCTCAGTCTTCATGTTACATCTACTATGCTGGCCTTTTCCTTCCAACATTTCAATATATATTCAGAGAAACCAAAGGAGTTTAATAACCTATACCACTTCTCTTTCAGGCTTACCCTATGAAAAACAAGAGATACATTTGCAAACATTTAAACCAAAAAACACTGATGATATACACATCATGTGCCAGAGACTGGGTTTGACACTCGAGATACAACAAAAAGAAACAGTCCCTGTTTTGATGGAGGCAGTCAAGTAAGCAAGTAGTTAAAATATGCATAGTATATTCTATACCAGAATAAATAAAAGGTGCTTGGAGTAAACAGAGAGCAGCAACTAACTGCTTGCATTCATTCATTATCATTAATTCATTCAACTACTATGTATAAAACAACTACTAGAAGCCAAGTCACAGGTATAAAACTGGTAATGTTTGAGAGGAGACTTGATCTGTGTTTTCTCTGGCTAACGATATCCCTAGGGCTGTCCCCTTACAGAGATGTGCATAAGGGCAAGAAAGGGACCTTGATAAAATACTGCAAATCACGGGCATAACACCCCGGAGATTTGGATTCAGGCCGTCAGAGTAGGTCATGAGGATCTAAAGATTAGTAAGCAGCCCAGGTAGTTCTGATTTGAGGATCGAGGAGCTGACGCTAAGAAAGACAGGATTAGAACAATCATTCTCACAGCGTGCTCCCTGGAGCGTCAGTAACAGCATCACCTGGAAACCTGTTAGAAATGCAAACTCCCACCCCACACTGACTGAATCAGGACCTCTGGGGGCAGGGCCCAATGATCTGTTTTAATAAGCCCTCTAAGTATTCTGACGCATGTTAAGAAACACTCACTGGAGGTGAGGGAACACCTAAAGACTGAAAACAGATCATGCAGTTCTGCTTGAGGTATTTAGAACGTAAGACACATTATGCAGCAGAAATAATATAATAATATTTCTGTATCTGCAACACACTTTGTGTCTCTGGAGACTGCCAAATTGCATTACTCATGGCATACACAAACTGAAAACCAGGGTCCTAATTAGGACAAGGATTACCTCACACCCCAGTGTTATAATAGGGTAAATCATTTCACCATTCCTGAGAAGTCTTCCCCAGTGCATACCTAAAACAAGACTTTTCATGTCAAGGGGAATCTATATATGGACTTGGTGATAGTCTGGTAAAATGGTTAAAACAATTACAAAGCTTATATTAGTGGCAAAATTTTAGCAACATGGGACTTACCATTCAAAAAGAGATTAAAAAAAAAGCTATTCAAATATCTTACCTAATGCCCTGACACGTTTTCTAAAATAAAAAATACTGAGTGATCTCTTTTATCTCCATTTCAGAGCATGGAATTTCTCACAATAAGATTGAAATCATCATTATAAAATGTGTCAATTCACACACACACACACACAATTTCCTTTCAAGCATTCTCTTTATACCTAATTTTGAATTAAACTTTAAGTAAAATCTAAAACAAAATACATCCTTGAAAGTCCCTCCAATAACTGAGAAAAAGCTATTTTAATTATTAACAGTAAGACACAGAGAAAACAATTAGGAATTTTCTTGGCTTGATGTCATAACTAAAAATGGATGGCAAAAATGTTGTGTTGAAGAATTTTCCCCAGATGTTATCTGTGCCCCAAGCTTATAAATACACATTGAGTTCTAAAGAGCTCAAAACATATTTAGTATAGTATATTCTATCCCAGATTTCCATGCTGTCTTCCTTGTCATGACTATAAAGTTCAAACATAAACTTTTCTCTATAAAATGTGCCTATAAAAATATGCCACTAAACACACTATGAACAAATATTATCAATGCTAAAAAAAAAGTATCTAGTTATATGTTTTACAATATCCTTAGTTCTGGTCACATAACTGATGATTTGAACCCAAGAAGGGAAGAACCGAAAATGCTGATGACTTGAATCCACAAATGAGAAAAACCAAAAAATTCATATTGAGAAGTCCAATAGTTTAAGGCAAAGATTCTGAAGTTTCAACATGGGTCGGAACTACCTGAGGAGCAAGGTAGGGCTAAGAGTTTGTATTTCTAAGAAACTCCACACTTCCAGAACCACTATTTTAGAGACTGGTAGATATGAGATGTCACCAAAGAGGTTTAGTTAGAGAGATGAAAACCAGAAGTAATGCAGGTCAAACTAAGTAAACAAAGGACATTAAAGGAAATTAAAAATAATGTCAGGATAACCCTCCTTGGTATCAGCACCTCTTTAGCAGGCCCAGACGTCATATGCCCAGGGATGTGTTTTCCTGTCTCATATGTACAATACAGTGCCTGACCAATGATCTCTCAATTAGCTCATGAAAATAACTATGACATCATCTCTTTATGTTAAATTTATACTAAAAAACTTGGGAGGAATATCTGAAATTCACAGGTATTCATAAATCCTCATCAAAATAAAAAGTCTCTTTTGAGAGAAGAAATTAATATGTTGATTAAGAGTTAATTATGAAGATTAAGAAGGAATATTTTATATAAAAAATTATAAATCATCACAGTGGTAACTTCCAGAAATCAACATGGTTCAAAATAACTATAGGTTTACAGTAGTTTATTCTATTGATCAAATTATTTTAAAAAGTAACTCATTCCTCCACTGAATATTAAGCTTATATTTAAATGACTCAACAATAATTTCTATGTGGATATAATAGACTTTTCTTTGCAAAAATTCAAAGCAAAATCATTTCCTCCCTGATCCCTAACTGCTAAAAATTTTTAAAGTTAAATTAAAAGAAGACTTTTTTTGCCCCTGGCAATTTGGTAGACAGAGAGGAAAATTGAATATAATCTGTTCTGTGAAAAGACTGCATTTTATGCAGATTTGTAAGAAAGGGCCTTGTGCAATGAGTCTCCATCACCAGTTCAGTTGTCAGCTCATATCTATGGAGTTTTTCAAAGAAGAAAGGCTCCATATTACCGTTCTTATCCTGCTAGTGTCCAAAGCCTTGACTGCATTTTTCTCAAATTTAACACCCTATATTCCACAAGCATTCCCTCCCCATTTTCACTTGTGCATGAATGGCCTATGTTACTGCCAGTTTCTAAGCAGAAAACATTGAGGTTTAAGTGTTCTTAGAGGTTAAATTGCCTTAGTTTCTTTTGGATGATATAGCTGAAAACAGCATAACATCACACCTGGATTAGTTCTGCACTTAATAACTGAAACCTTGAGCAAGTCACTTTATTCTTCTGTTCATTTATTATTTATATTCTGTGTGGTTCCCAAAAGGATTTGTGCAGCTCATCAGAAAAGATATAGGAACAATAAATCCATTAAATCCAGTTTTAAGAACAAATGTCAAATAAAGCAGAAGGGAAGATGACAGTTTACCAGAAGATTTAAGTTATAAACATCTACTACCTTGAGTGCAAAACTTAGTGTCATGCTTCCTGAAAGCCAAAGGAAAAACATAAGGACAATACAACAAAACCACAGTGAGTGGCAAGTTTTGATTTGTTAAAATCTCAAAAACTTATCATACCAGTTAATAAGAAAGGTAAAATTTCTCTAGCACTTAACTTCAGAAAGAATATATTCAATAGTTCTTTCTATAATAAGACTGGAATCAAACAACAGGCACTAGATACAATATTTTTTTTAAACAAAGACACAGAAATATGTTTCATATGACACATATGATATAAACTCTCAATAAAACAAGGGGAGAAAGAAAGGTGAACCAGTATTAATTGCCTTCTTACTAAAGGTGAACTTTGTATTCTGTTATATACTATATTTACACTCACAACAGATGAGAAAAAAGTGGGACACAGGGCTGTTAATTGGCTCAACATCTGAGAACAATTAATAAGTGGTACCAATTAATATGAATTGAAGTTTGTCCAACTCCAAAACATGTGCTCTTTTTTTACTAAATCATTCACTAGTTGAGCTAAAATAATTTAGAAGAATGATGTAGTTTTCTTATGAGAAGGTAAGCTATGGGAATAGAGCTTAGAAAATCAAGAGAAATGAGTAAATGAGGTGTCCTCCTCTTATTTATTAATTGTCTCAGCCCAGAGTTTGAATTTAACTGAACACTAAACAATTCAGGGTTGAAGCAAACAATCTTGTGTTGGTAAGGGAAAGCTGGATTTTCAGAACTGCCCCCAAATTTAAAGAGCCTGATTGAATTCATTTGTTAAATATTTATCGAGACAGGCACTCTTGAAGGTGTTATGGATATAATATTGATTTCAATAGGTTAGCAAAAATGAATTAGCTACAAAATACATCTCCAGAAAATTAACTGTCAATCTGTTAGATATGATTTTAGTCTTGTCATTTGGGCACTGAAAAGTATGGTGGGGATTATGCTTTTGGAAGAGATAAGGTTGAGCTAGCCGTTCTCATAGTTACGACTTGCGTATTGAATTGCTTCACAATGCCAATGCCACTCCAAGATTATTATATAAAGTCAGGAGAAACAATGCCTGCTATTCTGTTTTTGATGATAGACAGGCATGTGTTCATTCCATTTGAAATCTGAAGCCAATTGTTTACACATCAGTTGTAAAGGGGAGATTTGAGACATCAATACTTAATGACAGTTAGGGTTAGATTTTGTTCTCTCATGAGCATATGTCCCCCACTCGGTTTCTCGAAGTGTTACTCTGTAAGGAAGATTACAGCCTGGCATCTGTGTGACTTTTATATCGGCTAGCCCAGAGATGGTTATTCTGTGGAATCAAAGGTTTGTAAGAAATCAATAATGCAGTAAAAACTTTAAGACAAATTATGTTTAATCATCATCGTCAATTATGTGAAAAAGCACGTAACAGTAATCAATAGTAGAGCAGGCATGGCTTCTGCCTGCCCGTTCTTTATATATGATGGAAGCAAGTTAGTACTGCTTGAATACCTGCTAGGCAGTGGGCTAATATTAAGACCACACACGTGTTAGGTGTCCAATAAATCATTTCATGTAGGAATTAGTATTCTACATCAGCAAAGGGTAAACACCCAGCTTTTATCTGAGAATCCTGACTGTGTGGCCTTGGGCAAGTTTTTACAATATTAGCCTTAGTGCCCTTATTTATGGATGAGGGCAATCGACGTCTTTTCCTAACTGGGAATGTTAAATGAGATAATCTATGTAAAGCTCTTAGCATGGAGTAAGCTTATAGGAAACTCTCACCAAAGTTTATCATTATTACTATAATTATCATTATTATTGAGAAGTTAGATAACATTTAAAGACACATAGCTAATTAGCCGTTTTAGAATGTTTTTAACCAAAAGTTGATGTAAGCCATAGCTCCAAGGATTAGGATACTGCTATTAAATCAACATGTAATCAACAGGGTTCAGAATGGTCAGATAACAATTTTGTTTTCTGTGTTTTCATTTATGGTAGAGACAGTACTCTATGAATATCCATGTGCTGCACTACATTTCCCAGCCTCCCTTGCAGTCCTGTTGAGGCCATGTAACTATTTCTGGCAAGTGGACTACAGCAGAAGTAGCAGATGTCACCTAACCGCAAAGGCATTTAGGGGATGTGCCCCCACAATCCATCTCTTTCCACACACTGGTATCTTAGCTGGCACATCACAAGATAGCAAGAGCCTAAATTTCTGAGTCACAAGATGACAGGAGCTGAAATTCCTGAGTCACCAGATAGAGGAGAGACCTTGGCAACCTGTACTCGACTTTGTGTAACAGGAAATAAACATTCGTTCGGGTAAGTCACTGAGATTTGAGGTCTATCTATTGCTATAGCACGTTTCTATTCAACAAATATTTATTTTGGTCTTACAATGCACCATGCAACGTTCTAGGCACTGAGAGAACAGAGCTCCTGCCCTCCAGCAGCTGAATACTGAATTTTTCCTGAGAGGATCAAACTTGGAATACTGGCCTCATAATCACAATGATCTAAACTACTAAACTATTCTCACTGAATTCTACACCTTTTGAGCTACATATTCCCAATTTGTTTACAATACAGAAAAAAAAGAAGTATACAATAGCAAGTTGTATTGCATAATCAAGACAGGTCAAAAATTGCAGACAAATAAATAACAGTTGATTTAAGAAAAACAAAACACTTTCTCAGGGTCGAGAGTAACAGGTTATGTTTCATCATAACGAAAGTAAAAAGTCATTTAGGAATCACAATATTTAAAGTGAATTATCTCAGTTTCACTGACTTACATCTAAAATACGTCTGTGTATTTTTAAACGGGAAAATTAGAGTTTCCTAAATGCTACATTTAAGAATATGAAAAACTAAAGCCATGTTTTTGTTTATACAATAAAGAAGATTATTCTTAAATCCTATGTAATTATATTATTATCATTTATTGCCCATTTATAAAAAGATCTAATTAGTACCTAAGTTTAGTAGTTCCACATTCTCCAATGTCTTGGTTTCATCTCAGTGAATATATACTTTTGTGGCTGCCTTGACCTTTTGTGGTATGAGTTAGAAGTGTGCAGAGTATATAAACAAATAAATATTCACCTTTAGAGAAGATGAACAAAAGAAAAGTTGAATGACGCATTCCAGATCAGAACAGACTTTAGAACTCAGAACCAAAATGGACATTATTTTTCTTAACCTACTTAAAATTTCAGCCTTTGTTTATCATGCACCCCAACTTCAAATAATACTTGTGCAGAAAAGCAAAATTATCACTTAATATATTTTGCAAAGCCTCACACCAGAAGGATAATAGAATTAAAATATTCTGTTTAAGGAATTAGTTGATTACTTAAGAACATCCTCAGTATCTAGTACAGCATTCAGCATCTAGTAGTTTGCTCAACAGTATTGGTTATGGAATGAATGTATCTTCCATGCCCATGACTATCCCTCCTAGTTGGAGCACACCAGACTGATTTTGGTTTATTTTTAACATAATAATGGGTAGGCATTGATAGGGTTCTCTTATAATTAAATAAAACAAAACAAAACCTACTAATAACTCCTCAAGGCTATCAAGGTCAAGAACAACAAAGAAAGACTGAGAAATTGTCACAGAGCAGAGACAATTGTCACAGGCAGATGGGACAACTAAATGCAACATGAAAACATGAATTGGATCCTAGGACACAAAGAAGCATTAAGGGACAATTGATGAAATCCAAAGAGAAGTCTGAAGTTTGGTTAATAGTGATGTATACAGGTCAGTTTCTTAGTTTTGACAAAAGCGTCCGCATGATGTAAGATGTTGACAAGGAGAGGAGCTGGGGGAAGGCCACGGGGAATCTCTCTATACTATCTTTGTAACTTCCCTATACATCTAAAATTATTGCAAATTAAAAAATCTATTTCAAAAAAGAAAGAAAGAAAAGAACATTCTATAGATCAAAATGGAATTCACAAGTTGATGTGTTTCTTATGGAGCACCATTAACCACACACTGAAAGTCACAGATAATTCAGGGATACATTACAGCACAACTATTTTGAAAGATGTTAGCAATAACTTCATGCAATCTCAGTAATACCTCAATCATAATTAATCTCATAATATTAAACTACATTTACATTTGGGGTAAGACTGCTCAACAAGGAGTCCAACCTTTCATTCGTCAAGCAAACCAAACACATACAATCAACCAATACAGAAAAAGCTCATCATTATAGAACCAAATCATGGGACCTTCACATTATTTGTCAGTTAATCTTTAGTAACATAACTGATTCTAGTCATTAACCAAATTACTTAAAAAGCTTTAGGAAAAAACCCACCCAAGGAATAAGACATAAATGTTAACACTAAATTTACTCTTTTGAAATTTGCTATAGCCATCTTCACATATAACATATGGAAAAAAAACTATTGTCAAGCAATATGATACATTTATTCACAAAAATTGGTATGTTGGTTATTATTCTGATAGTACAGATCTCAGTGCTTCATTTCATGACTCAAGATGTGCTATGTTTTTACAAACATGTTTGCTGTTTTTAATAATTTATCTATAGTCCATGCACTAAAGCATATAGATGTTAGGATTTTAGAAAATGAATGCAAAATCAAAAGTAATGTATCAAAACAGATGTAAAAGAAAGTCAGAGTAGAGTCTGGCTTCCGTAAATAACACACAGGAGAGGAAACCCTTTAAAAAGAGAAGCTAAAGTAAAAAATTCTATTGCCCTATTACATGAAAAAATAAATATAAAGGAAAGCTATGAATTTACATCTGAAAATCATTCATTTAAAAAAAAAAAAACCAAGACCGTCAAATATACCCATGGTCAATTATGCTGATTCCCTTAGACCACATTTATATGAAGTGTCTAAATTTAGTGTTTTGGGGTGGCAGACAATCTCTCCAAAACATGCCATTTCTTTCACAGACCACCAAAAATGATTTTCAGTTTCCCTGTGAGGTTATACAGGTTTTCTTTTACCCTGCCCCATCAAAATATATTTTCCTTTGAGGCTCTAGTCCCCAATGTCGGTATAAAAGTCTTCATTTCATCTATGGTGGCCATCCATTGAAGTGTCAAAACTTTCACTAGATATTTTCAGTCTTTGAAACAGAAACATATAGACCCCTCAAATGAAATAAGTTGGATAAATCAAGTTACTTTAAATTCAAAATTTCTTAAAAGCAAAAACTATTTTTTAAAACCATATCATCCTGGAATCAGGTTTAATGATATTTTTAAATACCCTATATACTAAATCTGAACATATCACTTAAAACTAAACCATTCCATGGGCATTCCAGAATACCTATTTTTACGAGTTCCTGCGTTTACTAGTTTCCATGTTTATAAAAGTCTACAAAAAGCTAATGCAGCTCATGAAATATTTGTAAATATCCTAGAATTTCCAAAGATTGAAAGAGAAAAAAACACATTGTACTAAAAAAATAATATATCAAAAGTGAATGGTGGTCCCGCCTGGTGGCTCAGGCGGTTAGAGCTCCATGCTCCTAACTCCGAAGGTCGCTGGTTCGATTCCCACATGGGCAAGTGGGCTCTCAACCGCAAGGTTGCCGGTTCAACTCCTCGAATCCCACAAGGGATGGTGGGCTCCGCCCCCTGCAACTAAGATTGAACACGGCACCTTGAACTGAGCTGCTTCCCGGATGGCTCAGTTGGTTGGAGTGCATCCTCTCAACCACAAGGTTGTCGGTTTGACTCCCGCAAGGGATGGTGGGCTGTGCCCCCTGCAACTAGCAACGGCAACTGGACCTGGAGCTGAGCTGCGCCTTCCACAACTAAGACTGAAAGGGCAACAACTTGAAGCTGAACGGCACCCTCCACAACTAAGATTGAAAGGACAACAATTTGACTGGGAAAAAAGGCCTGGAAGTACACACTGTTCCCCAATAAAGTCCCATTTCCCTTCCCCAATTAAAAAAAAAAAAGTGATTGGTAATTTTGCTAAAGAATAAGTTTTCACTTATTTAGAACAGCCATTATCTGTGGCTAGGAAAATTATTGCATATACACACATAGTGCTTTTATTATCCAAATATTAGAGTAATAAAATTTAATTAACTAATCAAATCACCTAGTAACATTTTATATATATTAAGAAAAGCATTGCTTTAACTAGAAGAAATCAACAGGCTCTGTCTTGGCTATCATATTGAACAAGGTGCTACACCAAAAAACAGTAAGAACTCAAATAACATCGAAGAAAAGTTTTGACAATAAGAACTCCATAAGGAGACTGGTATTTCTGTTATATTCCCAATAACATTTCCAACCTTATATGTCACAATCATCATGGAATTTTTTTTTCATGGCTCTTTTCAGTTTACTGTAAGAAGGAGTTACACTAGTCCAAGTTAAAAGCAGATCCCAAATGGTTACATTATGCAAGCTGTGAGGTTTTTTAACTTGTGACAAGAGACAGAAAGTAAATTCTACTCATTGCAAGGAAATCCTCACTTAAGCTTCAGTGAGCCAAAAGCACTTAAAACCCATGGACCTTCAGCTGGTCCTTCTTAACCAGTGCTGTCTCTATGAGGACCTGGCATATGTTCTTGCGCTGGTCACCCTGACACTGAATTACTTCTCCATATTCTGGATGCTCATTGACAGTACCACTGCAGGCAAATTTCTTCTTACACACCTCTACTAGTTTCTTTTTATCGTAATCATCATTGATCCCTTGGACAGTAGTAAGGGACTTCCTGCCGTTTCTCTGTTGAATTCTTATAAGGATATAATCCTCAGAGCCAGCAGGAAGCAGATCATCACCCTCACTTGCATCACCAAAGGGGAAGGAAGAGTGGAGGTTCTAGATAGCGGACGGACAGACGATATGATTCCTTTTCCTCAGTGGAAACCGTCTGCGGAAGGGGGCGGCTGGAGAAAGCAGGCAGGGGGCACAGAGCAAAGGAAGCGAGGGGGCTTCAGGAGAGGCTGCTGAGTCCTCCGCGGCAACTCAGTGACTGGGGCCATCTTGTGGAATATAAGTAAAAGTCTTCCCTTTTTTCCTATTGGTGACCAATAGAAGCTTAGGTTTCTTTGCATTTAATCATAGTATTTTAGTTCTTAGTTATATTTTGTAGCTACTCACTTCAGTAAAAACACTGTACACCAATAAACTATTTAGGAATTTCATAATAGGACTAAGGAAAGACTAGTATAGAGATTTCTAACTTCAGAATAAAACATAATTGGATAATGCCTTCTCATAATTAATAGTATTTTGAAGACTAAAGCTTAATGAAATCTTCACACACAGAAAGCATTCAGTAATTATTGGGGGTTTGGGCTTTCTTTTTCTCTCATAATTGTTTAGACCACAGTTATCCCTGAGGTCTTTAGCTCAGAGAGGAATAGGTCTTTGTAAGCCTAGCCACCCTCTACTGTGCCTTAGATCAGAGCGTGCTCCATATCATTTATCCTGCATCCCTAATTTCCACAAGTTACAGGTACCTATTATAGGGACTCAGTAAACATGTGCTGGATAAATAATGATGGAATCAATTAATAACCAGTCAATGTGTAGATACCTACTTGCATAGAATATGTAAGGAGGCATAGAGTTTCTGTGTCATAGCCAAAAAGAAGCCCACTGAGCTCTGTCCCTTTACTTCTAGTGCTACTTAAACTTATAATTTCTGATTCATTAATATGAACCATCTGTGTCTCAGATTTTCAGAAATCAAGAAATCATTTTAAATGATCATAAACTCAATTATCAGTAAGCAGTTAGAGAGGATAATAAGTTAATAACTTTTAAATAATGTCAGATTAATACTGATTTGTGATTAGCAAAATAGCCAAAATGCAATTCACTCTATTAATAATATACTTATAGGATGTTAAGATGTTGAAAATTGACTTGATTTTGAAAGGCAAGCAAACAAATTTCTACATGCTAAGTGGTGTTTTCCTTTTTTGTTAATTTTTTCAATTACAGTTAACATTCAATATTATATTAGTTTCAGGTGTACAACATACTGGTTGGACATTAATATAATTCATTAAGTGATCCCCCAATTAGTCTGGTACCCAACTGGCACTATACATAATTATTACATTATTCACTGTATTCCTTATGCTGTACTTTACATTCCATGGCTGTTCTGTAACTACCAATTTGTACTCCTTAATCTCTTCACCTTTTTCACCGAGCCTCCCAACCCCCTTCATATCTGGTCACTGTCATTTTGTTCTCTGTATCTATGAGTCTGTTTCTGTTTTGTTTGTTCATTTATTTTGTTCTCTAGATTCTACATATAAATGAGATCGTATGCTATTTGTCTTTCTCAATCTGACTTATTTCATTTAGCATAGTACCCTCGAGGTCCATCCATGTTGTCACAAATGGTAAGATTTCATTCTTTTTCATGACTGAATAATATTCCATCGTGTATATATACCACCTCTTCTTTATTCAGTCATCTGTTGATGGACATTTAGGTTGCTGACATGTCTTGGCTATAGTAAATAGTGCTGCAGTAAACACAGGGGTGCATATATCTTTTCAAATTAGTGTTTTGGACTTCTTTGGGTAAATATCCAGAAGTGGAACTGCTGGGTCACAAGGTAGTTCTATGTTTAGTATTTTGAGGACTCTTCATACTGTTTTCCATGGTGGCTGCTCCAATTTGCAATCCCATCAACAGAGCATGAAGGTTCCTTTTTCTTCACATCCTCACCAACACTTGCTCTTAGTTGATTTATTGATGATAGACATTCTGACAGATGCGAGATGATATCTTGTTGTGGTTTTAACTTACATTTTTCTGATGATTAGTGATGTTGAGCATCTTTTCATATGTCTATTGGTCATGTATATGTCCTCTTTGGACAAATGTCTACTAAGGTCCAATATCCATTTTTTAATTGGATTACTTGGTTTTTTGGTGTTGAGTTGTATTCATTCTTTAAAAATTTTAGATATTAACCCCTTATCGGATGTATCATTGGCAAATATCTTCTATTCAGTAGGTTGTTTTCCGGTTTTGTTGATGGTTTCCTTTACTCTGCAAAAGCTTTTTAGTTTGATATAGCCCCATTTGTTTTTCTTTTGTTTCCCTTGACAAAGGAGATATATCAGAAAAAAAATTACTAAAAGCAACATCAGAGAGTTTGCTGTCTAGGTAGTCTTCTAGGAGTTTTATGATTTGAGGTCGTACATGTAAGTCTTTAAACCATTTTGAGTTTATTCTTGAATATGGTGTAACAAGGTGGTCCACTTTGATTTTTTTGCATGTATCTGTCCAGTTTTCCAACACCATATTTTTGAAAAGACTGTCTTTATCCTACTATATGTTCTTGCCACGTTTTTCATAGATTTATTGACCCTATCAGTGTGGGTTTATTTCTGGCCTCTACATTCTGTTCCACTGATTTATGTGTCTGTTTTTATGCCAATACCATGCTGTTTTGATTACTATAGACTTGTAGTATAGTTTGATATCAGATAGCGTGATACCCCCAACTCTGTTCTCCTTTATCAAAATTGCTGGGGACATTTAGGGTCTTTTGTGGTTCCATATAAATTTTAGGACTATTTGTTCTAGTTCTATGAAAAATGCCATTGGTATTTTGATAGGGATTGCCCTGAATCTATAGATTGCTTTGGGTAGTATGGACATTTTAACAGTGTTAATTTTTCCTATCCATGGGCATGGCACATGTTTCCATTTACTTGTATCTTCTTCAATTTCTTTCTTCAATCTCTTACAATTTTCCAAGTACAAGTCTTTTACATCTTTGATTAAAATTTATTCCCAGATATTTTAATTTTTGATGCAATTATAAATGGGATAATTTTCTTAATTTCTCTTGCTAATAGTTCATTATTGGTATGTAAAAATGCAACCAATTTATGAATATTCATTTTGTATTCTGGACTTTACTGAATTCATTTATCAGTTCTAATAGTTTTATCATGGAATCTTTAGGGTTTTCTATATATATAGTGTCATTTCATTTCCAAATAATGAGTTTTACTTCTTGTTTTCCAATTTGGATGCCTTTTCTTTTTCTTTTATGATTGTTGTGGCTAGGGTTTCCAATACTATGTTCAATAAAAGTGGTGAAAGTGGACATCCTTGTTCTATTCTTGATCTTAAGGAGTATGTTTTCAGTTTTTCCCCATTGAGTATGATGTTAGCTGTGGGTTTATTATTATGTTGAGGTATTTTCTCTCTATACCATTTTGCTGAGAGTTTTTGTCATAAATAAATGCTGGATTTTGTCAAACACTTCTTCTGCATCTATTGATATGATCATATAATTTTTATCTTTCATTTTGTTTGTGTGATGTATCACATTAATTGATTTGTGGGTATTGAACCAAACTTGTATCCCAGGAATTAATCCCACTTGATCATGTTGTATGATCTTTTTAATGTATTGTTGAATTCATTTTATTAATATTTTGTTAAGGATTTTGCATCTATATTCATCAGGGATATCAGCCTATAATTTACCTTTTATGTAATGTCTATGTCTGGTTTTAGAATCACTGTAATGGTGGCCTTATAAAATGAGCTTGGGAGCTTTCCATCCTCTTGAATATTTTGGAATAGTTTGAGACAGGTGTTAATTCTTCTTTAAATATTTAGTAAAATTTTTGATTGTTGAGAGTTTTTTGGTTAGTGATACAATTTCATTTGTAGTCATCTCTTTGCTCACATTTTCTGTTTCTTCTTGATTCAATCTTGGAAGATTTTATGTTTCTAGGAATTAATCCATTTCTTCCAGCTTGTCCAATTTGTTGGCTATAATAGTTCGTAATATTTTCTTATAATCCTTTGTATTTCTGTGGTGTCTGTTGTCACTTCTCTTTCATTTCTGATTTTATTTATTTGAGTTCTCTCTTTTTTTTTTTCTTGAGGAGCCTAGTTAAAGGTTTATCAATTTTGTTTATCTTTCAAACAACCACCTCTTAGATTCATTGATCTTTTGTATTTTTTTTTTTTTCTTAGACACTATTTCATTTATTTCCACTCTGATCTTTATTGTTTCCTTCCTTCTACTTACTTTGGGCATTGTTTGCTGTTCATATTCTAGTTCCCTTACCTGTAAGGTTAAATTATTGTTTTGAGATTTTTCTTTGAGGGAGGCCTGTATTGTTACGAGTTTCCCTCTTAGGACTAGTTTTGCTGTAACCCATAGATTTTGGGTCTTTGTGTTTTCATTTTCATTTGCCTCAACATGTTTTTTTTTTTTCTTCCTTGATCTCATTGTTGACCCATTCATTATTTAAGTAACACATTATTTAGCCTCCATGTGTTTTTCAGGTTTTTTTTTTGTAATTGATTTCTAATTTTATACCATTGTGGTTGGAGAAGACACTTGATATGATTTCAATCTTCTTAAATTTATTGAGACTTTTTTTGTAGCCTAGCATGTAGTGTATGTTGGAAAAGGTTTCATGTGCACTTGAAAAGAATATATATTCTGCTGCTTTGGGGGTAGGATGCTCTAAAAATGTTAATTATGTCCATCTGATCTATGTGTCATTTAAGGCCAGTGTTTCCTATTGATTTTCTGTCTAGAAGGTCTGTCCATTGGTGTCAGTGCAGTGTTAAAGTCACCTACTATGACTGTTAACTGTCAATCTCTCTTTTTATGTCAGTCCATATTTGCTTTATGTATTTAGGTGTTCCTATGTTGGGTGCATAAATTTTTACAAGTGTTATATCCTTTTGCAGGATTCATCCCTTTATCATTATGAAATTTCCTACTTTTTCTCATATTATAGCCTTTGTTTAAAAGTCTATTTTGTCTGATATAAGTATTGCTACCCCAGCCTTTTTTTCATTTTCATTCACTTGAAATATCTTTTCCCATCCTTTTACTTTCAGTATGTGTGTGTAGTTTGATCTCAAGTGGGTCTCTTTGTAGACAGCATATATATATGGGTCTTGTTTTCATATCCATTCAGCCAACCTAGGTCTTTTCATTGGAGCATTTAATTCATTTACATTTAAAGTGATTATTGATAGGTACATAGTTATAGTCATCTTATTATTCATGTTTATGTTCTTTTTTCCCCCCTTCTTCTTCTTAAAGAAGTCCCTTTAACATTTGTTGTAATACTGATTTGGTTGGGGTGAACTATTTTAGCTTTTTCTTGACTGGGAAGCTCTTTATATCACCCTCAATTTAAAATGATAGCCTTGTTGGGTAGAGTAGTCTTGATGGTAGGTCCTTGCTTTTGATCACTTTGAATATTTCCTGCCAATCTCTTCTAGCCTGCAAAGTTTCTGTTGAGAAATCAGCTGACAGTCTTGTGGGGGCTCTCTTGTTAGTAACTAGTTGTCTTTTTCCTGTTGCTTTTAGGATTCTTTTTTTGTCTTTAACATTTGCTATTTCAGTTATAATGTGTCTTGGTGTGGGCCTGTTTGGGTTCATCTTGTTTGGGACTCTCTGTTTTTCCTGGGCTTGAATGTCTATTTCCATCACCACATTAGGAATGCTTTCAGCATTATTTCTTTAAATAGGTTTTCCATCCCTTGCTTTCTCTCTTCACCTTCTGGTACCCCTATGATGCAAATGTTGGTATGCTTGATGTTGTCCCAGAGGTCTCAAACTATCCGTATTTTTTTTTCTTATTCTTTTTTCTTTTTGCTGTTCCAATTGGGTGTTTTCTGCTACCTTTCTTTCAAATAGCTGATTCAATCCTCTGCCTCATCTAATCTGCTGTTGATGTCTTCTAGGGTATTCTTCATTTCAGGGTATTCTTATTGTATTCTGCATTTCTGACTGTTTATTTTTAGGTTTCTGTGTCCTTTTTTATGCTTAGTATCTCCTTGTTGAAGTTCTCACTAAGTTTCTTGAACAACTTTATAATCAGTGTTTCAAACTCTGTACCAGGTATATTGGTTGCTTCCATTTCATTTATTTTTTTTCTGGAGTTTCCTCCTGTTCTTTGACTTAGGCCATGTTTATTTGTCTCCTCATTTTGGCTGCCTTTCTGTATTTGTTTCTATGTATTAGATAGATCTATATCTTCTGTTCTTGGAAGAATGGCCTTAGGTAGGAGGTATCCTGTGGGGTCGAGTGGCATAATCTCCCTAAGCACCTGAGCCAGGTGCTCCAGGAGTGTCCCTTGTGTGGATTGTGTGTACCCTTCTGTTGTAGTTGAGTCTTGATTGCTGTTGGCATATCAGTGGGTGGGATTGACCCTCAGACTGACTGGCTGTGAGGATTGGTCATTACCACAGCATATAAGCTGCTGTGCAGAGCCGACCCCATGGAGTTGAATTGGTCCCAGAGGGCTCTGGTGCCTGTGGAGACCACCATTTGGGTGTGACACTTTGGGGGCTAATTGAGTGATGCTCTGTTGTGGTGTGAAGCCAGCCACCAAGTATACTGGTTCTGGGCATTTTTGGAAGGGCTCCCATGCAAGCCAAGGTCAGCCACTGCCTGTGACCAGCCCACAGCTACAAAGCAATCCTCAGCTGGTTGCTGCCTGTGCTGGACCCGTAGGCATGCGGGTGAGGCCTCCCTGTGAACTACGGACATCTGCCACCAGTACCAGGTCTGTGCCAGCTCAGTAAAAGGCCCAAAGCACCCTGAGGCCTGGAAGGCTCAGCCACTGAAAAAGCCTCAGTCAGTACTCAAGTTGGGTGAGGCAGGGTGTTCACCAGGTTAAAGCAGATTGAGATTTGGTGCCAGTGCTGAACCTGGAGCACTCAGCAAAAGGCACAGAGCACACCAAGACCAGCCACAGCTCACTTGGGGCCCAAGGACCCCTGAGAGTTGTCTAAGAAAGACTGCAGTGTGGGCCAATGCTGGCTGCCCGCCACTGAAAAAAAAAACTCAGGAAGTGTGCAAGTTAGATGAGGCAGGGTCCTAGTGAGTCACCAGGGTGGAGTGAGTGGAGTTCACCAGTCCAATGTAGATTCAGATTTGGCTGTGTAAGAGGAAGGTTCAACACAGGGACAATGGGGACTGTCCCTCCTGCCCTTGCCCTGAAGCCACACAACTCACCCTCTCCCTATATTTCTCTGGTACCTCCTGAGCTGCCATCCCTCCACCAGAGCCCAAGGTGAGTGCCTGGGAGCGAGAGAGTCTGTGCATGGACCGTTTAAGAGTATGTCTGTGTTTCCAGCAGCTTTCCATCTCACCCAGATGGATGGAATTCCTGAGGAGTTTCACAGCTAGATGTTATGAGGGCTCCTCTCCCTGGCATTGGTGATCTGGGCTGGGGAGCCTGGTGTGCAGCTGAGGCCCCTCACTCCTAGGAGGGACCTCTGCAACTGTGATGCCCCTCCCGATTCTCAACCACCACACTTGAGTGTGGAGTCAGTCCATTTCATGTCTCTGCCTCTCTTACAGTCACAATGTGGCTTCTTCTTTATATCCTTAGTTATAGGACTTCTGTTCAGCTAGTCTTCAGATAGTTTTCGAGATTGATTGTTCTATAATTTTCTTGTAATTTTAATGTGGTCATAAAAGGAGGTGAGCACAGCTTTTCATATTCCACCATCTTGACCAGAAACTGATGTTTTTCTATTAAGTTTTTATTTAGCCTCTTTTATTTAAAAAGTATTTGTTGGACATTTAGTGAATTAAGATAAATTTCTGGGCTTAGGAGTTAAGGAAGGATGAGGATGCCCTGGTCCTGCCTCTGATGCAGTCACCATTAAGTGGGGGAAAACACAGACCTTTACAATTAATGGTAATGCCCATCAAGATGTGATAAATGCTGTAGACACCAGTGGGGGTACTTGCAGTTTCCAACACATATTACCTCTCATGTCTATATTCCCTGGTTAAAACACGTACTCGTCTCTTCACTACAGCAGAGTTCCAAAAACAGCACTTTTCACAATTTTTGTTTTTAATTCATAGAGTGAAATTTAACAGCTCCATACTCCTTTGTTCAACTGAGCAAAGAAAGCTTACTTATTTCTCTAGAGGATCAATCATTTTTGCACTTTCAATTCCCTGTAGTTCCATTTTGTAAAGGATTTATATTAGTGCAAACTAAAGATTATTCTTTTAATGTCTACCACTTCAAAGACAAACTTCTCCCCAGAATACAACAAGAAGCCCCTTACTTACAAAAGCTTCTTGATGGGGTTTTATTTAAAAACAACAAAAATAACAAAATTAATAGGAATAGCTAAAAAATTCAATGAATCCCATGTTCTACAAATAATTCAATTGAGAAATAAGTTAATGCTATTACAGATAATGTACATATTTTCTATTGATAAATAACTACCTGGGAAAGCTATTGTCTATATTTTCTGTGATTTTTATTGATAACAGTGAAAAATTGGAAATATGACATAATGAAAAATAAAGCCACAGATTAAGACTCGGGAGGCCTGAATTCTGGATACACTTAATCATTAATTAATTATTGACAAGTTGCTTAAGGTCTTTTTGTATAGTCTGTGTGGCAAGAAATTGGGAGCAACCTAACCCTGCTGGTGATCAGATGAAACACTGCAGCACAACAAGGATCCATGAGATGTCTCATGAAATGAGAAGCTTCCAAAGAACCTAGTTTGAAAGTAAACCCGAGTAGATTATTCTGTCTCTAAAATTACATACATTATTTTCTTTGAACTGCTAGAGTAGTAAATTAGGCACAGAGCTAAGAAAAGAAAAAAAATAAATAAACGTTATTATCAAATTAAAATCTACACGGAAAGCAAATGAACTACTCTGAGCTACAACTAGAAATACTCTGCTTACTATGATTATTGTTAGATTTTTTTCAAGTTATAGACTATGCATGTATATTTTCTAAGTATCAAAAGTTCACAGTAAGCAAAAAAAGAAAAAAGAAAAAAAAATCAGCGTCATTAAGAAAGGTCATGCTTCACTTCTCTTTATTCCTTTGCTTTAAAAGAGCTCTTAGTAGAAATAGAAATTATGCATCTATAGTCAAATACTGGGAGCGGATTTTAAAAATCACTTCAACCTATACAAGACTTTTAGGATTTAAAAACTAGTTAACTCTTTAAGATATTTTTATTGATAATTTGAAGTTCAGTTTTAATCTGGAAATATGTAAAACATGAGCTTAGTTTTTTGTTTTTTGTTTCTTTTTAAATGCTAATGCCCATAGTAAATGGCTAGGACCATGCAGGCTAAGGAAATAGTTCACAGTTACACAGCTTGCAAGTGGTAGGGCCCAGATATTTTACCCAGAAATTCATTCATTTTTCCACCTAAGCACTATCACAGTTGCCGTTGATTACATAAACTAAACATATATGATTTATTCATTCATTAAGCAAATATTTGGTGGCAGACTATGTTATACCAGATAGTACAGTTAGTACCATAGTACAGCAGTATCCAGAAGAGACCAAATTCCAAAGTGTGCTGGTAAATATTTAACATTTCAGGGTGGTGGGAAGGGAACAGGACTTAACTTGTAGCAACTGCTTATTTACATAATATAATATTCCTATCATGACAGATTTTAATCTACCAACCTGTCATCAGTGAACTTAGAGTTGGGAAGAGATGTGCTTAATCAACACTTGTGAGCCTGTGTGAGCTGGCTCCAGCACAATTCCTTCCCAAGTGAAAAATGCCCTCTAGTAGAGAGAGAGAAGAAACACACTTGTCACACAGATAGTATGTCGCATCCTGGAAAGTGTTATGGAAGAATATAAGAAAGGTGAGGAAGTTGTATAGACAGTGTTGGGTAGGAAGAGGCAATTTTCAATGAGATAGTCAGGAAAAACTTCCTTAAAAAATGATATTTGAGCAAAGCCCTGAAGGTGGTGAAGGAGTGGGTCAAGTGGTCATTTCAGGGAGGGGTCTCTTGTGGTTAGGTGGAGAAGGTTTGGGTATTTGTTGTAAGAATTTTGGTTTTTACCATAAGTGTGATGAGAAAACATTGAAAGGTTTTTCTGCTCTGTTTTGTTTTGAGACAAGCAGTGACATGATCTCACCTAAATTTTTCAAATATCATTCTTGCTGCTGTTTTGACAGTAAATCATTTTGGGGTGAGCAAAGTTAGAAGCTCTTGAAGTAATCCAGGCAAGAGGTAATGGTAGCTTGGACCAAAGTGGTAATGGAGGGAATGGTGAAGCATGGTGAGATTCCAGATATATTTTGAATGTAGAGCCAACAGAATTTGCTGATGGACTGAATGTGAAGTCTTGGCCAAAAAAACGATTCCAAAGATTTTGTTCGAAGAAACTGGAAAGATGGATTTAGCATTTACTGAATTAGATAGAGCAGAGCAATTTTGGAGGAAAGATCAGGGTTTGGTTTGGAATATGTATAGTTTGATACGCCTATTAGACATCTAAATAGAGATATAGAACATGCAATTGGTCATACAAGCCTGGTCATACAAGCCTGGTTTCAGGGAAATATTTGGGTTGGAGATATAACTGTGGAAGTATTTAAGATAATAATTAAAACACTGGGAGCCTATGAGAGCACTAGAAGAGTGAATGTAAATTTATATAAAATGTAGGTAGCTATTTAACAAACATATATTCCAGCACTATTCTCAGTGCTTTGCAAGTATGAGTCATTTAACTTGCATAGCTGTAGAAGATCGGTACTAGTATTTTCCCCTTTTTACAAGTAAGGAAACTGAAGCACAGAGAGATTAACTAACTTGCCCACGGGTTGCAAGTAAATGGCTAATAAGTGGTAGATCTACCATTTCCAGCCAAGGCTGCCCAAATCCAGAGTTCTTGTAAGAGAAGAGATGTTATCTAAAGGCCAGAAGTCTTCAGGCACTACATTTAGAGCTCTGGGCAATGAAGCAGATAATTAAATCCTATTCACAGCAGGTGAATTTACTTTTCCATAGCAGTTCTAACTATGCTCAGAGGGAGTAAATATAGCAATGTTTTGTTTTCCTTTGTATTTTTTGTTTATTTTCCATAATGTACACTATTAATAGAATCTAAAAAGATTGTATTAAAATAGTAGAAGCTGCAGAACTATTTTTTTAAACTGGTTTCGATGGATACATATCATTCTCTGTTTACAACTCAGCTACGTGAGACAATACGATGAAAATCATTACAGAAAAATGGAAGTGAAGCTCTCTGCTTGGGGTGTGAACAGAGTTACCATAAAACTTATTGTCCAAAGAAGATTCCTGAGAGTAAAGGGAAGCACTATTAATTAGACACGGACCACAGGCTTAGGTTAGGACTACCCTAAACATATCTGTAGTAAGTACAGTCACCTCAGGTAGCCTCTTTCTTAAGAACGGAGTTCACATGAATACAAGAGAGCAGACTCTTACCCAGTCCATGCACACTACCAACCATTGTTGCCACCTCCTTACTGTTCATATATGTTAAGTTTATTTATTAAATTTATTATTTACTTGTCATTGTTGTTTTATTTTTTACTAACTACCGGTTAGAAGCGGACATCAGCAAACTGAACACCACCTGCATGTTATTACATCTGGGTACTGGAGACACTCTCTGTGGGGCTCATCAGTCCTTCGGATGGGAAATAATAACACAGACTTTAGCTCTTGATGATTAAAGCCTCATTTCAAGGATTTGAAAAGAAATATGAAAAATGTTAAGTATAAGTGAAACCTAGTAAGAAATCACTTTACACTGTGATTCAATATTGTATTTATAATCATTAAAAAGAATTCTCTTCATTCCTATTTTAACTTGAACTGGGGAAAAAATATATATACGAGTATCTACTTCTACTTCCTCAGCTACTTTTAATATTACAGAAATACTAACTTTGGTGTGGAACACGTGCAAGATGGAATGGCAAAATGGAAATACAAGGGAATTATACTGTACCTTGTTTTACCTGTAAGGAACACACACCTGACAAAAGGCAATTTTCACATCCAAAGTTGGTTCACTGCAGTAGTACAATAAATGGAGGCTCATAAATACCTATAGAAAAAAGGGGGGCATGAATTTTCAAATCACCTAATTATTCATCATTTACAATATAAACTTTAATATAATCAGAATTATACACAAGGTAGGTCAGCTTATTCCTTATGCAGACCACTACTAGGTACTTTTCACAAATTGTAAATATTAAATAATAAAAGAAGGTAAAAATGTCCTGTCTTCTATAATGATCAACATCATGATAATCATAAATAGTACATATAAGAAATGGATATACTTAATAAGTTGAACATAGCAATTTCAGTTCTAGGCATCTAGTTTTTTAAATTCTCAAACATATGCTCAAGAAGACATAAAGGATGTTTATTGTAGACTAATGGGACTATTAAATAAAATGGAATTCATAATAGAATTACATTCAGGACTTGGAATAATTGAGTTAGAGCTTAATGTATCAGCATAGATAAATTTTTCAAACATGATATTGAGTGGGGGGTAAAACAAGTTTCAAAAGGGTATGAAGATCACTGTATTATTAATGTAAAATTTTAAAGCATAGAAAATGTTAATATGCATTGCTTTGTTATATAACCATAAACCATAGACCAAAGAAAACAGTGCACTATATTAACATTTCTTTAATCTTGGTGATAAGTACAAAGATTTCATTATATTATTTTCTGTACGTTTAAAATATTTTATAATTATATAAAGTGTTAAGGAGAGGGTAAAAATTATCTAATGGTGGAAAAGTTACATCAGGCACTGGGTTACTTGGCCATGACAAGGCAGCATCAGGGAAACCTCACTGAAATCTTATTCCATTCAATTAAACACACTTTGTTGAATGTTTATTGTCTACAAGACACAATTCTGTGAGATTAAAGAATTTTAAAACCACTACTGACATAAGATTTGTTCTGGAAATATGAACGATTAAATATCCTGAAAACCACTCTCAATGCAAAACTCAATTAGATGAAATACACAAAATATCTTTTAAGATCATAAAATATCTTTATGAGATGCAAAAAGAAAGGCAAGAAAAATTCTGAGATGCTGAAAACAATGTGAAAGGATCCATGCAGAGAAGTAAATGAGCTGAAGCTGCCACTTGTTACCAGGCCATCTGCTGATGTTTGAAGTCTAGAACTTTCGTTTTCAAAGGGCAGCATGCAGAGTTCAGGGAACAAAGCTTAGAACCTATCTACGGTGGAAAGTCACATTGGAGACTCCTGCAAAAAGTTTTTTTTTTCTTTTTTTTTTTTAATTTATTGGGGTGACAATTGGCAAAAAGTTTAAGATAAGAAGTTTTAAACAAATTTCCGGAGCATGCACAACAATACCAGAAGGAAGGTCTGAATTGCAAGAAAAACATGTTTTACATTGGAACTTGTGCAGATTTTTAAAATTTGAGGAAGAATGAAAGAACAATAATACATAAGGCACTCCTGAAGAAGAATAAGGTGGGCATTTGTCTGTGGGCAGTGGAGAGAGAATTGCTCTACCAGAGATCAAGATTTATTACAAAGCTCTAGTAAGTAATGGTATGTGGAGTGGATGCAGAGATAGACTATCAGGTAATAGAATAGAGAGCCCAGAAACAGAAACATACATACGTAGAAACCTGATTATGTAATATTATGTTAATATAGTCAGCTAAACCTGATTATAGTAAAGATATCTGACAAAAAGAGAAACTGTGCATCCTGCTGAGACAATTGGTCATGAATATGGGGAAGGAGAAGAAAGGAAGCACAACCACACTGGGAAACAATTCTCTACGGGCCTCTCACATTTCTACATGTCTTGCAAACAGAAGCACTGGCTGCCTTCATTCCAGACAATCTTCTTAAAGATGGTTATACAACAAACAAACTTGGCAGAGAAAGATAATATCTCAATCTGGAATGAAGGCCAAGTTTTATTACTTTCCAATATAATATAGATAAGTTGTCCCTCTGAGGCAAAGGTCAGGCATGCTTACTGCCCATTATAAGAGATTTAGATTCCCTAAGGTTGAGGTTCCTCATCTATAACTGAATTGTATGTGCAGTAGTTACCTGACCTTTTTTTGAGTCACCCTGTGGGAATTGGAGCCTTAGGAACTGTCATTAATACTGATACTCTAGCTACTGCTATTTATTTGAATAATAAAGACCTTTGTATCTGACCCTAGAATCTTGTGTCTTTTGCAAGTATCCATGAAATTGTGGCAAGCTAAGAAGTTAGCAAGTAGGGAACCTCTCAGGCTCTTCAGAGTTCTTGACAATCTCTACATCATATTGTGCACAAAAACAATTTCAGATGGATTAAAATTTTCAGGAAATGCAAACTTTAAATATTATAGAAGGAAATGTAGTTGGATGACTCAAAAATACATTAAAAATAACGTATAAATATGCTGTTATATAGGAAATTACTGATAAAATGGACTATTTAAAATTTATCATTTATCATTTGTTTATGAAAAGATGTGAGAGAGTAATAAAGTAGGTCACAAATTTAGAAAAGATATTTGAAATATATAAAACCAATGGAAGATTTATCCAGAATCTATAGAGTTTCTAAAAGACAAGAAGAAAAAGACAAAGAACCTAATAAAATAATGGGCAAAAAAATATGGAAGACATTTCATAGAAAAAGCAACATAAAAGGGCCCATAAATATATTTGTAAATTAAAACCACAATGACATTCTATTTTATACCCATCAAATTGACATAAACTGAAAACTATAACTTTCAATATTTTCAAGGAAGTTGATCAAATGGGAATATTTATACAGTGCTGATAGGTTTGGCAATGGGAACAACCCAATTTACGGGGAAAATAACGTTATATAGTGAAGTTGTACATAGTGTGCCACCCAACAATTCCACTGCTATACATATTCCCAGAGAAACTGTTCAGTTTTACTACCAGGATATATGTAAAAGGCAATTCACTATACGTTGTGATAGATAGATAGATAGATAGATAGATAGATAGATAGATAGATAGATAGATAGATAGATAGATGATAGATAGATAGATAGATAGATAAAATTAGCACTGGAAAAAATATTCATAGAGAGAAGAACAAAGAATATATAAATCATGGTATAGTCATTTAGTGGAATATCATATAATAATGAAATGGTTGAATAAAGAAGCAAGTATCAACATGATAAAATATCATAAACATGTCAAACAAATGAAAAGAAGTATGGTTAATTTCATTTATGAAAGTTCCAAAATGTACAACTAAACAATTAGTTATTTAAGAATATGTTTAAAAAAAAAAAAAAAAAAGAATATGTTTTTACTATGATAAAACTATAAAGAAAAGCAAAAGGATAAAAAATGCAAAATTTCTGGGGAGGGGAAGAAAGCCACCAGGAAAGGGAATGCAGGGGTTTTCAAAGGTATTCATCTGTCTGCTTCTTCCAGTTGGGTGGTGAACGCATGCATGTTTATTTCATTATCATTCTTTAAACTCTACATATTTAAGTATATGCTATTTGATATATCTGAAATATTTCATAATAGAAAGAAGTTCAAGTGACACAGTAAATTGTGGTCCTTCACTCTTTTGCTGGGCATTGTTGTCTATATACAGATGCCTGGAACTAAAACACTCATAACAGCTACTAATAGGAAATGACCTTGAAAACAAATGCTGAGGAATGTAAATCAGAAACCATTAAACTACCAAATGAAGAAATTCTGGGTCTTCTCTACTTCTAAACTCTCTGTTATATGAGAAAATAAATTCCCCCTATGAAAAAAAAAATCACTAAAATACAGTCAGTAAGTTAAAAAAAAAAAAAAAAGGTGAAATGATTTACTCCTCAAATTATAATCTGTGAGATTATTTTATTGCATTTTCATGAGATTTATGTAGAATTTTTGCCAGATAGTTACCTCTACTCCTTGTTTTAAAAATGTTTTTCAGTTTTGATTCAGGTATAATTTACACAACAGCAAAGTGGACATTTCTTAAATATACAGCTTGATGAGTTTTAACAAATGCACAGATCCATGTAACTCATATTGCAATGAAAATAAGGATAGTCTGGAAAACCCTGGTGCCATTTTCTGGACAATAGTTCCCACCCCTCAGGCAACAATGTTCTAACTTCTTTCACTATGTATTAGTTTTTCTTATCCTAGAACTCATACAGTAAGTACTCCTTTTTGTTGGGCTTCTTTTACTGTTCATTCATACTGACCTATCGGTAGTTATTGCATTTTATTACTGAGTAAAGTATCACAGTTTATCCACTCTGGTTTTGGACATTTAAGGTATTTCTTCTATTTGTTAGATAATAATGCTGCATGAACATTCATGTACATGTTTTTTTTGCACAAATATGTTTTCATTTCTCTTTGGAAAAATACCTAGAGAAGGAATTGTTGCATCATGGGACAGAGATGTGTTTAATTTATGAAAAACTCCCAGACACATTGTCCCCCTGTAGCAATGGATGAAAATTCAGTTGCTACACATCCCCAACATTTGATGTTATCAGTTTTCCAAATTTTAATCATTCTAGTGGGTGTTTAGTAATATTTCTTATGGTTTTATTTTTTATTTTCCTTATGATTAATGATGTTGAGAACTATTTTCCTGTGTTTACTGGCCGTTTAGCTATCTTCTTTGGTGAAGCACATTTGCAGGAATTTTGCCCATTTGGTGATGAACTATCGGTTAGGGGAGAGGGTTGTTTGTGTCTTTATCACAAATTGTAGAAATTTTTTATCTATTTCAGATGAAAGTTCTCTGTGAGATACATGTAATATGAATACTTTCTTTCAGTCTGTGGATTGCACATTCAGTTTATTAATACTGTCTCTTAGTGAATAACATTTAATGTTTACAAAATTAATTTTATCAATTACTTTCCTTTTAGTGATTTCTTGGTTTTGTCAAGGAATCTTTGCTCACTCCAAGTTCATAAAGATGCTCTTCCACATTTTCTTCATGAAGCTTTACATTATTAATTTTACTTTTAGGTCTATGATATCTCTCCAATTAACTTTAATCCATGATATGATATATATGTTAAGGTTCATTTTGTTCCTTAGGGATAGCCAGTTGTTCCAGCCTCCTTTGTAAAAAGACTTTCATTTACATACGGAGTTGCCTTGCTGCCTTGGTCAAAAAATCAAGTGACTGTGTAAGTGTGGGCCTAGTTCAGGAGTATATTCTATTTCATTGATCTATTGTTATCCCAATACCGTGCTGTCTTGATTACTGTAGCTTTATAATAAGCCTTGAAATTAGATAAGTCCTCCAATTTCTTCTTTTTCATTTGGGGGACTATTCTAGGTCTTCACATTTCCACATGAATCTTAAAATCAGTCTGACATTAAAAGAAAAAAGAAAACCTACTGGAATTTTCATTGGGATTGATTGCATTTGAGCTATAAAGCACACTGGGAAGAATAGGTATCTTAACAATATTGAGTGTATCTATCCACAATCATAGTAAATTTGTCAATTTAATTTAGTTCTAATTTATCTCAGGAATATGTTTGTAGTTTAGAGTATATAGATCTTACATATTTAGAGTACATAGATCTTACATATTTTTTTAGTTTATTCTTTAGCATTTATATTTTAGATGCTATTATAAATAGGATATTTTTAATTTCCATTTCCCAAATGCTCACTTCTAACAATAGAGTTGATTTTTTTGTAAATGACCTTGTATTCTACAACACTGCTAAATTCATTTATTAAACCTAGTAAATATTTTGTGGATTGTTTAGGATGTTCTTGATACACAGAAAAGTTGTCTGCCAGTTAAGGCAATTTTCACTTTTTTTTTTTCCAATCTGCTTTTTCTTGCCTAATTGCCCTGCCTCCAGTAAAATGCTGCATAGTAATGATAAAATGATGATGATTTTTTTTATTAGTTTCAGTTGTAGAAAACAATGTAATAGACATTTCACCCCTCATAAAGAGAAAACCCCTCCCCCAATCTACTGCCCCTCTGACATAGTACATAGCTGTTACAATTCCATTGACTCCATTCCCTATGCTGTACTCCATATCCCATGACTACATATATATATATAATTTAATACATATATATATGTATTAAATTATAGTGGACGTACAATATTATTCAGCTTCAGCTTCAGGTATACAGTGCAGTGGTCAGGCATCTATCTACACCATCCATGAAGTGAAGTGGTCTGACTAATAAGACATGTGCCCATCTGACACCCTCCAAAATCTTTACAACATTATTGATTGTATTCCCCAAACTGTCTTTCATATCCAGTGGCAATATTGTAGTTACCAATTTATGCTTTCTAATCCCCTCCGCTTCTCCCTCTTCCCCACCCCCCCATCTAGCAACCATCAGTTTTTCCTCTATATCTCTGAGACTATTTCTGATTACTTTGCTCATTTATTCAGTTCTTTAGATTATACATACAAGTGAGATCCTATGGTATTTGTCTTTCTCCAACTGACTTATTTCACTTAGCATAATGTTCTCTAGCTCCATCCATATCGTTGCAAATGGTAAGGTTTCATTCTTCTTTATAGCTGAGTAATACTCCACTGTATAAATGTACCCCAGTTTCTTAATCCAATCATCTACCGATGGGTATTTCAGTTGTTTCCATTTATTGGCTATTGTGAATAAACATAGGGCTGCATATATTTTTTCGAATTAGTGGTTTGGATTTCTCTGGATAGATACCCAAGAGTGGAATTGCTGGGTCATAAGGTAGTTCCATTTCCAGTTTTTTGAGATACCTCTATACTGATTTCCATAGTGGCTGCACCAATCTGCAATCCCACCAACAGTGCACGAGGGGTCCCTTTTCTCCACACCCACTCCAGCACTTGTTATTTGTTGATTTATTGATGATCGCCATTTTGACTGGGGTGAGGTGGTAAGATGAGGATGATCTTTGCTGATGATCTCAGATGTATTTATCCATTTACATTTAAAGTAATTATGGGTATTACTGAGTTTAAATGTACCTATTTGTTCTGTGTTTTACCCCTATATTCTTTATTCCATTTTGCCTCCTTCCCAGACTCTTTTGAAAGAATAGGGTATCTTTTTGTTTTCCATTTTATTTTATCTAATAGAGTGTTAGTTATACCTCTTTTTCTTCTTTTCTAGTGGTTGTTGTAGAGTTTACAATGTGCATCTTTAATTTTAAGTAATCTAGCTTCAAATAGTATTATTCCACTTTATGTATAGTTTAAGAAACTTACAACAGTATACTTTGAGTTTCCCCTCTAGTGCTTTGAGCTATTATTGTCATATATTCTACTTATACATATCTTATAAACTCCATAACACATTGATACTATATTTACCTAAAATAGGCAATTCTACTTTAAAGAAATTAAGAAATTACAAAGGAAATATTTCATATTTACTCACATATTTTCAGTTGTAGTCCTTTCACACCTTTCTTTAAGTTTATTATTAAGCACTTATGTTCTTTATGCTATTATAAATGGTATGTTTATTTTATTTCCATTTTCTAAATTCTCATTTCTAGCAATTAAAATATGTTGTTCCATTGCTGTTTCATTATCTTGTAACATGCACTAAATGGGGACTTGTTCTACCAGCCATTCTTCAAATTTATTGTGACTTTTTATTCATATGTCTGTTTCATACTACATTATTACCTTCTCATGGAAAGTGTTTATGTTTTATTCATGTTCACCAGCCCAGGGTCAAAACTATTCTTAGTATATAGCTAATGTCAAGTAAATGTTTATTGAATAAAAGAAGAATCAAATTTTCCAAATTCACTTCCTTCTCTAGCACAAATCTAAGTATTTTAATTATCTCCTCATATTGAGACCTATGAATTTTCAATAAATTTGATGCTAACAAATTAAAAATAAGGAGTTTTCAGCAATAGAAGTATGAAAAAGTACACAATTATGACCTCAAAAATGCTACCCAGAAGGGCTATTTTAGTTTTCTGCTGAACTGGACATGTGGAAAATAATAACATCCAGCCGACCACCTGAAAGGAACAATGTGTTTTGATTTTTAATGAATGGATAATCTTGCTATGAAAAGCAAGCATTCTGACCTTCCCTGGTTTGCATTATGAAGATTCCAAATGTAGCACCATGACTAAGTCATTCAGTTACTGCAGAACCTTCTTGTTCCACAAAGGGACGTTAAAAGGAAAAGAATGTTCAGTATGATACACTCAGTAAATTACAGAAAACTAGTTTGGTAATTATATTTCCTGGTAGCATGGCAGAGAGCATTTGGCATCATTGCATAGAAGCAACATCAATGGCTGGGCACTATCTTGATATTAGTCTAAAGTGAAATTAGTGACAATATCCTAGTACAATATAGAACTCGTGATTAGCTTGAAAAGGGAGGGGATGATAATTGGGGAGTTCAGTGCTTTCAATTACTGGTTGTTCTGGGAAAAGCCCCATATGTGCATTCTTTGCTGTGTGCTATACTGAGTTTCTCCTCATTACATGCCTATACCAGTCAATGGTTACTCTGAGCACAACAATAGGCCAAGTTGTATGAATGAGATACACCTAAAAATTTATTAGGCTGAACTGGTGCACAGCAGCTGCTATGAAAGAATGTAACCATGATGTGTTTTAATAGCTTAGATCAATACTTAAATTTTTTTGTATGTGAGATGTGCCAACTAAACCACAGGAGGTTTAAGAACCTTGACAGATGCGAAAACTCAAATTGTTATGGGCAACTCCAGTCTCCCATGGTTTGTCAATGACATGTAAGCAACATACACAAGGGAAAACCAAATGAACTATTGATTACAAAAAAAAAAATTTAAGGTCCAGCAGTGTCTAAGTTGAATTGGTATTTAATAGACTCATTATCTATAAATAATTTTTGTATTTATTCTGTATCAGATTTATTAGAAATTACTCTTTGAACAGTCTGTAAGCATATATGTACACTATTAGAATATAAAGGCATTATTAATTATCAAAAAAAACCTGTTTCTCCTATGCCCAAAAGGATTCTCCCCACTATGTGTAAAAAACAAATCAAAGTAAATATACCTTAAAACTAGTAATTATCTTTCTAAATGCTGATATAAAAAATGGAATTAAATTTAATTTTCTATTAAGAACTCACTTTAAGACATGAATAAGTATTGGGTCCATGGACCATCATTTAGACAGTAGTCAGCAAACTGTGGCCTGTGGATCAAATTCAACTCACCACCTGTTTTTGTAAATAGTTTTATTGGAACACAGCCTCCATTAGTTTACATATTATCTATGGCTGTTTTCACACTATAATGACAGAGTTGAGTAACTGTTTCAGGGACTGAATGGCGTGCAAAGTGTAAAATATTTGCTATCTGTCCCTTTATAGAAAAGTGTTGCTAACCTCTGATTTAGAGCACTCCATCCATGAACATCTAGAAATACTTCATTAGCTTCAGTATAAAGGCAAAGAACAAAATTTTATTATGTTTCTAAATACATAAATACATAAAATACTTTCTAATAAATAATTTAAATAAATACTATCTCCCTCCAAGGAATCTGTGCTTGTCTACATCTGAAAGTTATGTATCTCTTAAATACTGCTCATGTAATAAGATGATTGCTTCCGCAGAAATCCTTTAATAAGCTTATTTAGCAGGAGTTAAGTAATAGATAGAGACTAGAATGTAAAAGATAGGAATGAGGCAAATGTATAAAAAATAGGGTGGAGTATTGAGAGAAGATATAAAATAAGAGATGTAGAAATGGTGAAATTCACCAATTCAAGAATTGTAACACTCAAAAACATTTCTAAGCTTTCTTAATTTTAAACATACAGCCCTGCTTCTGGTCCTTCACAGAGTTTCCAGGAAACTCTTATATCATAAAACTCTAGATGAGCTGGATAAACTGTATTAAAAAATAAAAACATAAAAAGTTAATGGACACTTGAATTTACATTAAAAAGAAAAAAATAGCTAGTGCTGTTCTGATGTTGGCTCCTACAATCAGAAGCTGATTGTGCATGTCTCTTCCCAACTCCATGCTTGATGACACCACTTCAGTTGCTTAAAATTGGCTATAGCAGGAAAGTTTACAACATGGAAATTCTCAAACGCTACAAATCAGAGTATTTTTTTCAAAGACTTGGTGATTAAACATTTATTAGCACACCACTGTAAGTTACCAAGTACCAGAAATAAAAGAAGAAACTGAAAGATCAATCACAAATTTCCAGAAATATATCAAGGAAAGAAAGTAAACACCACAAGGTAAGAATTATCAGATACTATAAAAGACGTATTACCACCACAAGAACTTACATGATAAAAAAAAATAATTGGAAAGACCGCAGGTAAGAATGAGTAAAATAATTAAATAGTCAGAATAAGGAATAAATGCCATACAAAATAAGCTATTGCTATGATAAAAAGAATGGATATATTTGCAAATGAACTGAACAGAAGTTGTAGAAAAGGTAGCTTTTAAATGAAAAAGCCTAATAGGTTAAACAGGTTAAATAGAAACAGGTGAGCTAATGAACTAGAAAGAAATTCACAGAACTTTATCAGAATAATAAAGAGAAAATATAAAAATATGAAAGATTGAGAGATATAGACAATGGAATAACAAAGTGCAAAATAAATATAACAGCAGTTCCAGAAGGAACAAAGCAAATAAATAGAATGGGCAAGTGGCTATTGCCCATTATTTGAAGTGATAATGACAGTTAACTCTCCTAAATAGCTGATTAACATAATGAAGTCCTTGGCAGTATAAGAATAAATCCATGGCTAGAAATTTTACGAAGAACTGTGCAGCAGCCAAACGGTGATTAAATCTTAAAAGCAACTAGAGATAAGAGTCAGCATCCATATAAAAGAACAATTGGACTAAAGGAAGATGGATAGGTACAAAAATAAAATGTTAAAGTAGGAAAAACAGCTCTTTAGAAATAAGTCGATTTAAAACACAAAATAGAGCCAACATGATGGGAATAATAAAACATACAAACAAAAGAAGGTCAGTTTGTCACCAGCATATGTTGGAAAGTAAAGGTCTTTAATTTTGATGAGAAATTTTCTGTTTTTGATGACAAAAACATAGTATGATTTGCAACTAGTTGGAAGAGAACCGATTAACCTTAGAGTTTACCTTCCTCCCTCACTAAGGTGGGTCACAGACACCAAGCAAGGTCATCGGAACAAAACAGTCCCAATACAAAATGGCCATTAAAGTAATTAAAAAAAAAAAAAAAAGATTTTAGCTTAATAGCAAATAAATTAAAAATAAAACATCATTTTGCTTATAAAATTGTTAAAGTGTTTGATAATTAATATTCAATGCAGAGAAATAAACATACTATGCTACCTTCCTTCCAGACATCCATTTTTCTCAATACCTCACTTCATTCATGTCTATTCAACATAAAATAAGCACTACATAATTCTTTATTGAATTAATTAATAGATGTTGAAATTAAAAATTGGTACAAAGATTGGGGGGTACGTAGCTTAATAACAAGGTATTCAATTGCTTAAACAATATATTTAAGATTTAAATAATTCCATACCTAAGAATTTACACTAAACATATAATCAAGTTTCTGTACAAAGATTAATCTAAAACAATGTTCACCACAGCATTATTTATAGTAAAATAAATGGAAAATTAATGTTGAATAAAAATGGATTAATAAAATAATTATTTTAAAAGCATATAACATAATTCCTTTGAGGTATTTATAAATTATAATATGGATAAATGTTTACAATCTATTGTAAAGTGAAAAAACATAATAAAAATGTATTAAAATATGTCCCCAATCTTTTAAAAACTAAATAGATATGAATATAGTTTTATAGAGATAGAAATACACACATATTTATTGCTTTGCGCTTTTATGTATTTTCCAGTTTTACAATGAAGACTACATCTTTATAGTAAGGAAAAATGCTATTATAGCATATGGTTAAATAAATAAGAGATGCAAAGCTTTTGAACTGAAAGATAACATAGCAAGCATCTAAGCTACTTCTTTTCATAGATGAGAAACTTGAGACCTAATGGTAAATGGTTAGGAAATCTGCCAAATTCATGCATCTCAATAGTGAGACAACAGGCCTCTAATCCAAATGCCCCAAATGCTATGCAGTAAACACAGACTATATTTCTCAAAATATTGTCCAGCAAATATTTTACGTATATTAGAAGTGGCTTCTCAGGAACTCATTCTTTGTTCTTCCAATTGCTCCTAAAATTCGTGTATATAGGGCCTAGAGACAATATTTTACTTATTTTTTTAAATATCCTGTACAGAATTACATTAACACAGGGAAACAGGATTGTTCATCATCCTTGTAATTTGTAAAATGAATAAAATATTTCTTGAATTGGTTCTAATGATCTAATGGGTTTAACAGACACCACCAGTACAGATCTCACTCAGTCCCAAAAGGTATTTTACCCAGCTGAAGTATTTAAATCACTATTCTTTGCCTAGTTACATTTTTTTCTTCAATGTTTCTTAAGACATTTTGCCCTTTAAATATCAAGAGATATAAAACTCATCTCCTTATTTACTACATGAACTTTTGTAACTGGTGTACCCAATATAGCACCTGACATCGAGTAGAGATATACTGAGTACTCCATGTATAAAAGTGAACAATTCAAAGATAAAAGGTCAAGATTAGTGCCTTTAAGGAATTCCCACTAAAGTACTGTACATATATATGTGTTTATTTTTAAATCCTCAAAGTTCAAAATTTTCTATTAGGGTAACTTTTTATTTTCTCTAAGAATGGACCTTTAAAATAGGTTTATTTGAACAAAGATGGGCGTGATAACACACCTTAAGCAAGAAAAAGGAATGAACCTTTGGGCAATTAATTTTAAAAGCAAAACGAAATCTTAATTCCACTAAACAAGAAGCATTATTGCTTTAATCATGCATCCCCAGAATAACTAGGCCAGTAGAGGCTGTTAATTAGGTGAACTGTCACCTTGAATCCTGGAGAGGTGCTGAACTTACACGAACAAATCCATCTCTTAAGTGATGTGGGGGAAAAAATTAACAATATAATGAGAATAAATTCAGAGGTCACTTTATCTTCCAGTCACTTAGCAACGGAATTGGAGTGAAGACGGAAAGAGGAAAGTGATTTGTAAAAATAATTAACCATAAACTCTGAAGTAGGGATAAGTAAAAAGGAGGATGGAAATGGAAACAGCTTTTTCCAAGTCATTTTGAAGGGACGTGTTTCTCACCACACAAAGCCCCAGATATGAAGTTTGCCGCCCCTCCTTTTCATCTTTACATCTCTCTGTTCTCTCCACTTTCCTCTCCCTACCGCCTCGCTGTATTTCACAAGCACAGATGCAAACCTACAGCCTCTCTCATTGTCTCCTTCGTGGTTTCTTTTCACCTCCTTGTTTGGGAGAGAGGCTTTCTTTCTGCAGGGATAGTTAGCACACATGCAATCTTGCACAGCCAAATCTTTTTAAATTCCAACGTAAAGCACAAACTTGAGGAATTAAAAGTGCAAACAGACATTTATTTTATTTAGCAGCATAAAGGTTTATTTATATTAGTCAACACTTCAGAGAATGAAGAAAGAAAAGGAGGACATTGGGAATATTGCCAACACAAACTCTTATCACAACCCAAAAGCAGAATAAGCTATAAATTCACATAAGGGCAAATTTTCCCATAATTTATTCTCTTAGCCCAGGTACAGTAGATGTTTTAAAAGAATATTTCTTATGAGAATATCTATTATTTCAGGAAATATAGAAACATATACTATTATTGTTTTGTGGTTCTTAAGAATATTGTAGCAAGTTTAATCAAGTAAAGCTTAACATTTTAGAGAAAGGTAATTTCTTTAATGATAACTAATAAGACAATTGGAAGATTTTTTTTCTTTAGGTAATTAAATATTTTATAGGAAAAAATCTTTTGTATTCTTCAAGTGGAGTATTAATATTCTGCATTCAAATGGTTTTGATTACCTGCTAGTGTAAACCAAAGCAAATTATAGGTTAAGGAGTAGGGAACGGCCATCTATCAAAAACCATCTACAAATGAGGTTCTCTGTTAGTGCTTTTTATAAATTAATTATTTTAATATTTCATTTTCCATAAATATGCATATGCATTATATTACCTAGTCTTACACCATGAAATTGCACACACTTTTGCAAAGCTCTTTTAGAAATTTTACCCATATACAATCTAAGTAAACTATGAAATACTGAGTTACATTAAAAAAACTATTTTAAAATGTGCCCTACATAAATGTCAATAATAAAACTACTTATAAAAAATGTGTAAAGACATCAAAATGCATTTTAATATGGTCTATGACAAAATAAAATGTTATATCATCTAAATTTAGTCTGGCTTAATTTCATCTGTGACATTTCATGATTAGTTGAAATGTCACAACAAAAAATAAAGTTCAAACAAAGCCATTAAAAAGCTGACCTGTGTTTAGCCATCACTTGTAAGAGCTACTCATGCCAAATGCTTCATCCACGGTAAGAAAACAAAAACAAAATCAAAACATGGTTGACAAAATACTGTACTAAAGTTTTGACCTCTGTGTTTTTTAATTGACCAATGGTTAATATGGAAAAACACAAGACCCTTATGGGAGTAATATGATTTCAAAAGAATATAAGAATTATGAATCCTGTCCATCTCTTTTTGAAAATAACAACAAAGCCTTACATTTTCATAAGTAGACGGGGTGACAGTGATGTCCTGAGTTCTTCCATAAGTTTTATTTAGTATGAACATATGAAAAGTGACACAGGAATATTTTCTTTTCTCCCTTTACCTATATCTATCATATAATTAACTGGTTGGTAGTTAAAGGAAATATATATATTGAATTTCACTTGTTTTTAGAATTTGAAAAGCAAGTTCAAAATTTTACGAGTGTTTCTTAACAATAGATACAATAATATTTTAGGTTTCTTCTAGTGACATATCCAGCTTAATATAGTTGTTATAGCATTTCTATCTAGCATTTTAGATTTTGGATCAAGCAAACGTCTCTCTTTTTGTTTATTTTATCTAATTTATTTCTGTCCCACTCTATAGGCTCTCTATAACCTTTAAAATTTTTCAGTAGATTCAGTTGTGTCTTAATTGTCTCACAGCATAAAGGACTTTTGAAGAATGATTTGAGTATGCCCAGGGATAGCATTTTTATCTTTTGTATCAATTCCCTCTCCAATGAACATGTTTAGGGAAATTCTCCCTTTCCCCAATTTGAAGCCTGACTCCCATTATCCCCCTGGGACAACCCACTGAGCAGAACGGGATTGGAAAGAGCCAGTTGGCTGTGACAATCACAGTACAAACTCCAAGGAAAAGTCTAGAAATGCAGAAAACCCAGTTTGAAGTCAGAGAGGCAAAATCAAGAAGTGATATCAGGTTGGGATCAAATTAAACAGGAGGAATATAAAGATATAAATGCTGAGAAGTTGCTTCAAGAAAATATCATCCAGCACATCAATGGTTCAAAATGTAGGAGGAAAAAGCCACACTGGATGGTTACTCTGCTAATTTACCTTATGCCTCAAACAAGGCAGTATAGAAATTACAGTAACAAAGCATATTATAGATAATAAAACAGACACATTTCTTATTTATAGTGGATGCTGTGTTACAATGCCCAGATTCCCACTTTGGGACTGAGCCACTCATTTCTCCAGCTCCTGGGAGTTTAGCCTGCTGACAGCACACAGCTGAGCCTCTTCCCATGGATGGCCAAATGGCCGACTGATGAAAGGAGCTTCCCTGCCCAAGGTTATGCCCTTCCCCAATGAACGCAAGGTACAGAGCCCCCACCCCCACTCCCAAAACACATACACCCTTTGTCTTAATTCAAGACATCTCTGTAGGGTCATTCCCACTTCACAGCTACCCTTGGGATCAGCTAAAGCCTCTGCTGTAACCAGCACTGCAGTTTGCCTTCATCTTGTGCCCACACTGCTTTCCCCACCTCCTTACAGGTGTTTTCCTAAAAGCACTCCCCAACAAATCACTTTCTGCCTCAGAATATGTTTCCTAGGGAAGCCACCTAGAAAGCTTGATACCAGAATTGTTCTGGGAAGCTGACTTTAAGATGGGATTTGGATCTGGATAACCGGTCTGGCTGGGATGATCCCATCATCGTAATAAGGCCCAGCAAGCAGTAGTGGAACAACTGGTATAACTTTGACAGGTGGTGATCTGACATGAAATGCGCTAACAGATGGAATATTTCAAACACTTGAGAGGTTGACGGGATGTCATAATTACAAGTACTATGAATAAGGTTATGCCAAAGGGATGCAGGAGCCAACCTAAAGAGCTCCCAATGGCCAAATGTGGAATGATTTAAGCAACAAAATAAATAATGGAGTATTGGATTATAACCCAAAGTATAAAATAAATATTCAGGAGTCCATGTTGATATAAATTATTAAATAAAAATGGGGAGAAGAGACAAATCTCTCTACCGAAGGGTTCCAAACAATTTACGTTGATAGTCCTCCCTCTAGGAGATGAAACTTAATTTCCACCCACCATTTCACCCTTCTTACCCCTGACCCTCCCCCCCGGGTGAGCTCCTTTAGTGATTTATATCCAAAGAGAATAAAAGAGAAGTGAGGGGGAAAAGTAACCACAGTGGAGAAACCTGGCCAACACTACCTCAAAGAGCTGATCAAGGTTAAATCATCAGTGATAAGTCATGCTGACTGCATGCACCCTTTATATGCTGTGATGAGAACTACACTTCAACTCTGTGGTCTTCTCCCAAAAACCAACGACTCCTGTCTAACCATGAGAGAAGCATTGGACAAACCCTAATTAAAGGACATTCTGCAAAAAACTTGACAAGTATTCCTCAAAAATATCAAGCACCAAGGATAAGAATAGTCTAAGAAACTAGTCACAGACCAGAAAAGGCTAAGGAGACATGACGACTATACATGACAAACGTATCCTGGCGATGTGGGATGCGAACAATAGGGTAAACTGAGTCAGCAGTACTAGTTCTGCAAGTTTTCTATAAATCTAAAAATATTCTAAGGTAAAATGTTTATTTAACTTTTAACGTAGTATGGAATCAGAAGGCTAATTCTAAGGAATATAAGTGCATTGGAGAAAAACAGTGAAAGGTTGAGGGAGATCAAACATCAGGTAATGACCAATGAAGTATGAAAGCCAGACGATCTCCATCACAGCCTCCAAACAAATTCTTACTTCCTGCAGCTGGAAGGTGACAGAGCTAAGGATCAGACTTAGGAGGTAATCCGAAGGGTAATCCAGAGCCTGGCACAGAGTGAGTGCTTAATAACTGTCATGCTCAACCCTTATGTTTCTTTTAGAGATTTAAGGTTGTGTTAGAGAAAAAATGGCATTTTCTCTAAGAAAATAAATAATAACAAATATATTGCTTAAAATGCAGACTGATATTTTAATGAAAGCTGCAAGAGTCTGCACTGTATATTTAGTGACAATTGATGATGGAGAACACTGATGACCATCCACTGCCCTTAATTTGCTATATGTGAATAAGGAGACGCTATTATAGTTTTTCACAAAGGATATGCATTTATTTTGGATAAGTTTAAAAAATATGTAGAAATTAACTTTATCTGAACTTTCACCATGAGCCAAATTGACAAAAAAAGGGTGGAAACAATTAATAGAGGAATTTAGCCAAAATGACTTGCCAAGTTTCTTACTGCTTAATATATTACTCCAAACTCAATAACATAAAACAGTCCTTGTGAAAAACTCAGTGGGAGATACTTCAAGGCTTGCCTTAACCATGTCCATTCAGATAAATTGGGTATGACAAATAAGACCTGGTGTGGACGTTGCTCTGTCAGTTGGAGATTACTGCTTGGCAGCAGGGGGTAATGGGAGTGGGCAGCAGCAGCAAGTGTCCAGAAGCACCAGTGGCCAGGATCTCTCCTTTCTTTAGGCTCTTTCCTATGCCTCCTCACCCGTGGTTCTTGACTGATTCTCCAGCCACCCTGAAGATCTATGACCACCTAATGCCCTTACACTAAATTCTGCTAAATTTCTGCTTGATCTAAAAAGAGAAAACGAGAGACTTCTTTGCAGAGCAGAGATTGTACAAAGCAAGTCCACGTGGTACCCAAAAAGTCCAATTAGAACTGATACAGACACTTTCCTCAGTCACAAGTTAAAGATTATTACTAGCTCCTTAATGGGGAAAAATTGGAGGTTACTACCAGAACCCATGACTCCTTTATTATTCAACTGTATGTTGGTCTTATTAGGGAAATTGGTTGGCCATTCTCAACAAATTCTGTCACAATATTCATAACATCCTGAATTAAAGAAGACTTCTGGATTTTTTTTTTCACATATAGGTATCTGGACTGAATATTTAAAGTTAATATTACGTTATCCTGGTAGATAAATATAGAAAATATGAGAGGATATTCTTTACCTGTCCTGAGATTTTTAATTCAATATAAAGTAGATAGTCCTGGTATTAAGCATTGTTAGACCAATCTACAAATATGTGGAAATATTCAGCTGCAAAGCACAAATGTAAAATTGCCCTAGAAATGTATTTCATCACAGATCCAACAGTCAAAGACAACAGCATTTGCCTGACTTGCCAAAGCACATCTAACATATTTCCAGGATCTTTAAGCCACATCTAATCTCTTTTCAATCTTAAATTTTGTTTTAAAAAAATCTGCATGCCAATGAATTAGTTTTGTAAAGTAAAATATATATATTTCTACCTAAGTTTTTTACTCTACCAGTAAAATTACTATTTCAATTTGAAATACTTTAAAAGTCAAATGGATTAAGTATTCCCAAATATGGGGGAAAGCACATAAATAATTTTTTAACGAAACCAATTGTAGAAATAGCTTTTGTCATTGACTCATCTTCATTTCCATTTAAAAGAATAGTTTAATTGATTTTACATGTTAGTTGATCGAAGATCCAGGCAACTATTTAAAAACATGCAGCACATATACATGAGTATTTGTAGATACATGCTATTGCATATGTGTTGTTAAACTAGAGATGTTAGTCTATAAGTCCACAGCTCCTGCTGTCTAAGCAGCCATGTTTTGTACATTTGAGCCACACCCCACCCCATCATAACTGATTGGCGTGGGTTGACCTAGGACATATAGCTACAATCTCTGTGGTCTGGTTCAAAATTGTGATCTGAGTTAACCATATTTTTTTCTTGGAACTTCGGAATTGGAAAATTAAGAGAGTATATGAGTTACATGAAGGAATAAGGAATGTTTTAAATGAGGCTATAGAAGTGCAAAAAGAAAGCCACAATGAGCTACATGCTATTGTAACAAAACATTTCAGTCATCACTAAAATTTAGTGATCACTAAAATTTATTGAGCACTAATCCTATTTGCCCAAAACTATGCTAAATGCTTTACATGCATTATCTCATTTAATCTTCACAACAACCCTAAGAGATAGATACTCCTATTAGCCACATTTTTACAGATAAGGAAATTGAGTCACAGAGAGGGTAAGTAACTTGCCCAAAGTCACATATTTATGTAAAACCAGGATTCATCCCTGGCAGTCTGAACCCCAAATCCCTATTCTTATCCACTACACAGTGATATGAGAAAATGGAAACTGTGATAAGAGAAACCATAACAAAAGATCATGAGTTCCCTGGGGAGAAAAAAATAAAAATAACCTGAAATAAGAATTTTACATATCTAGTTCTCTTGAAGACTGACTATATAATATACATCTTCTCGGGCTCCTATGAGATTCCTCTGTCCTTAAAATCAAATGTGCCAAATAAACATAATTAATGTGTGTACTTCTATAAGCTTAACAAATTGCTTTGATTCCTTCTAAAGTTTCTAGGGGATTGCTGTTTCTAATTACTTGTCTTAATATATTTAAATTTAAACAATCATCATGATACTCTTCATTTGAGGGACCAAGATTTTGAAATTAAAATTAGGCACTAATTATCAAAATTATAATTGATTTTTAATTACCAAAGAGGTAAAAAGTACCTTCTGTCAAGGAATTCAATTACAAATATTTATTCAGTAGCTAGTATTACATTGTTCTAGGCACCGAGAATACTGCAATGAACCAAACGAAAAAAAAATTCCTGCCTTCCTTGAATTTACATTCTATTCATACCAGACAATTAAAAAATAGGAGAACACTCTTATGAGAACTCTCACTAAAAGGGCCCACTGGATGAGTTTTACATTCAACCTTTTCAAGAACTATTTACATATTGTGGTCATAAATAAGTCATATTATAATGACTATCTAAAAGGAGAAGCTCATTTGCTCATACCCATTCTGGTTCGCTGACTCCCTAAGAAATTTTGTATAAGAACACAATAGAATTCAGATGGAATTCATGATTTTGAACTAGATTCATAGAATAGTAATTAAAGTCTGCAATACTAGTAATAGGCTTAATAAATCAGTATTATAGTAAATCTTTATATCAAGTAATATAAAATTTGAGGATTAAAAAAGAGCAAGAAAGATATCAACCATGGTTTTTAACACAAGTAAAAGGATCATTTACATAAAAATGAGGCATTCAACATGTTATATAAACAGACATATCTCAAACACCAAAATAGACCACTAAGAAAAATACATGCAGTTCTTTCCCACCTTCTTGTAATACGGAGTCTGATGCCATTTTTTGATGCTTGATTGCTGACAGCTTTAGAGCTTACCCCTTCTCCCCCAGATCTGGGCAAGCTGATAAGAAGCTCAGTCAGATGCTCTCTCTTTTGGTGAGCATCCTGAAGTTCAAAACATTTAAATATTGACCCATGCACCCAGGAACTCACATCCCAGCCGACCCCAAACTACAATAAAATCCTAACCCCGTCTCCTTTCCCTGCTCTCTCAACCCATTTTTGGACCTGCTTTGGAACCTGTCTGCTCTCCCCAAAAATCCTCATTATGTATGAGTAATAAGCCTTTTCATACCCTTTTGGCGCATGTATGTTGTCATTGGTCTTGACATCTGAGGGAAACTTTGGGTGGGGATCCATCTCTCCTCTGGAGGGCGACCATAACAACTGTCGTGGTGAGCACGTCTAGATGGTAACCACCACCACTGGGGGTCTTTCTTCTCTTGCTTTGTTTTGCTAACTGGCTCTGCTGCCTGCTGGAAAGCGTGCCCTTTCAGCTACTGCCTGCTGGCTAGCTTGTGCTCTGAGCTATGCTACTTTGTGCTACATTTGCTGAGTCCTCCCAAGCATTTGCTATGGATTTAAATGACCTACATGAGACGTTTCATTATTTGGCATCTGGAGACAGAGTATGGATTGAGGCTCTCCTTAAAGCCCTGGATTATGTGTGTTGGCCTGGACCTATCTGTGTTTCAGACTAAATTATATGTCTTAATTCCAACACCTATCACCACCGATGCTGGGCTGAGGGTGTGTGTTTCAACCAGGAATTGGCCCTTTCTGTAGAGTGTTCAGGAGAAAGATTGATATCCTGTGCAACATATAGGACCGTGGAGTGGTGTATTGTGTGGAGGAAAAGCAGTTACTACGTGGCATGCTGAAGTCACACGCCTAAAAGTAGATGGTTCACTAGGACATTTAAAAATACCTTTGAAGCTGCTGCTGCCTATACTTCTGTCAGCAACAAAGATCTTTACCCTTAAGATTATAGAGAAAAACACCCATGGCCCTGCCCCCATAACATGGCCAAGGGGTCAATTCAAACCCATCATCAACTCTGGTTGCTTAAACCCTATAAAGCAACCATTGATGTGGAAGAGGACCCTGATCTCTAGGATATTGATTTGAGGTTCTCTGAAAGAAGAAACTTACAAACATGAGCAGCGTAGAAAGGACCTCCTTCCCACTGAGGTATATCCAACAACAACAACAAAAAAATGATACTGGAGGTGGAAACAAACAAACAAAAAAACAAAAAAAAACGAAACATAGGTCCATGCTTTGACTCAATTGGAACCAAATTTTACTAAAAAAATTTATATGACGAAAAGATAAAAGAGAACTGACTGGCTTATGAGCCTCTATACTATAGGTTCTGAATGAACTTTAACATCTGTTGAAATGTGCCAATTGCCAAACTATTATAACCTCAGTCAATACTGGGACTCAAATTACAGTTAAACTAGGGGATCCCACTAAACAAAGTACTTTCTATCCTCTTAGGAAAATTACAAAATGTAAAGTAGAGTCAAATAGATATGTCTCACCTTAACTACCAGATACATTGCCTTGCCTAAATTTTCCATAGCCATAGTGTCTATTGCCCTAAAATATCGTATAGTGGTTATGGACACTCTGACCCAAAGAGTAATAAACTAAAATAAGTCTTTGGCATTTGTGATTGGCTTAATGAAAAAGGAACTCCATGGACCTTCCCCTGCAAGGATATAAGACCTATTTAGGTCGAGGGTGATAATGGCCACTGTTCCTCCACTAAGAACCAAATTTGATCTTTTCTTACACCTAGAAGAATGAACGGCACCTCACAATGTATTACTATAACCTGAGCATCATGGTATCATCCATTAAGGTCCCCATACCACAATATTATTAAAATTATTGAGTTCATCCAATCAGCAACTGGTATATATTTTGCTATTATAGATTTGGTTAATACGTTCTCTTCAGTGGCCATTTGAACAAACTCTCAGCCACAGTTTACAGCTTGCTTTCACCTTTGAAGGAACACAATACACATTCACTTGGCTACCAATGGTTGGGTACCTCAAGACCCTTGCCATAGCAAACAATCTTTGTAGACAAATTCTAGACTTTACCCAACTTTCTCTAGGAGCAAGTATTATTTCACACTGGTGGCAATCCTCTTCAAGAAGATGGTTGACACACTTATTTAAAACACACAAACATTCAGAAACAAGCTCACCAAAAAAGGGATGGGCCATTACCCCACGCATAGTCCATACAAGGCTTCACCACCTCAGTTAAATTCCTGAAAATTATTTTGTAAGCCAAAGGTCACTCCATTCCAGATACTGTCAATAAACAGTTGTTTACCCACAGCACCCACAGTGTTAAAATAAGCCCAATATGTTTTAGGGCTTTCTGGATTTGGGAGGCAACATAGTCCTCACTTACAAATTTTACTTAAGCCCATTTATACTGTTATTTATAAATCAGGCCACCTTGAATGGAGTCCCCTACAACAAAAGGCTCTAGAATCTGTCCAAATTGCAGTAGGCACTCCCACTAGTACCACCCTACTCTCTACCTCACCGAGAGTTCTTCACTTAAAGGCTTTAGAAACTTTCATGTTCCTTGGAATTTCTGGACCACCCATAATGGCCATAAATTCCCCCATGGACTGTGGTGCAAGAAACTGCCCTCCCCAGCACCAGGCTACATACCATTAAAATGGCATTTGCTGGATGCATTCGGCACTCTCCTAGAAAGAGAAGCTCTCACAGGGCCTGAGTCCATCATCCTCCATACTCTATGTACACTCTGTACTCATACTCCACCATACACTACGTCAAGGAAGCATACTCTTCAAGATCAGTTTTGCCATCGGCCTCCTTGCTATCTACGATATCTCATATACAGCATGGAGTCAAACCTGGGCCCTCTGGAAAATCCCACCTGCAGGAGAAAGTAGCCTCCAATATTCCAACCTCACCCCTCCCCTTTCCACTTCTGCCCCACATCTGGGCAAGCTGATAAGAAAGCCCCAGGTGCTCCCTGCTTTGGCACCAGCAGGATGTTCAAATCACACAAGCCCTGCACCATGCATAAACACACCCTCCTCCTGGCTCCAGCCCCTAACCATAGTAAAATCCCAAGCCAGTATCTTTCCCCTGCTCTCTCATGCCATTTTCGGTCCTGCTTAGGAAAATGCCCTGCTCTCCCCAGAAAGCCCCATTATGTGTAGTAAGCCTTTCATACCCTCTTAGTGCGTGTGTAGCATCATTAGTCTCAATATCCAAACCAAACTTGAGGTGGGGGTCTATCCTTCCTGTGCAGGGTGAGCAAAACACCCCTCTACATTAATGACATAAACATGCCACAGCTTGTTTGTTTGTTTATATTTTGGGGCTCTGGCTTAGTTGCCATTCTTTAATACCCCAAATTCTATATGCAAGAGTTGGATATCTACCTCAACTCCGATGATCTGAGGGCATGAACAAATGAAACTTTCCCAAAGTTTCCATGTCTAGGGTAGATGTTGAGGAAAATTTGCCTTTATTGGTTGATGCAAGCTTTTGTCTATTAGCTTTTATCTGTTCCGACATGTGAGGTGATTTCTATGCTGTGATTAGGCGTTGAGTAAATTCCCCCTTTGGTCTCATTCTCCCAAGCATTGGGATAAGGTTGCTTTTCCCAATATCGGAAAAGGGATATGGGATAAGTTTGCTTTTCTGTCCCCTTTGGTCTCGTTCTCCTGAGTATGGGAGATGTGAGATGAGGCTACTGTTCTGTCTGTGCTGTGAGGTGATAGCTTAGGGTTAAAAAAATTCTGTGATCAGGGATTGAGAGAATTCCCTCTTTGTTCTGTCTGTTTCACCCACATCAGCAGATGAAGTGAAGTATGTAAGTTACATCAGGAGGACGTGACAGACATGTTGCCAGGCCTTGTTGCTTATCTGGATGAATTGGCCCTTCGGCCAGATGGGTAGCATTCACCTCAGTAACTGCCGGGCCATCTCAGAACTGGCCATTCCCGGAGAGGGAGGCAGGAACAAAAAACTTGGCGCTTAGGTACATCTGAGAAAACATTTAAGACAGGCCTCAGTTGGCAATATAATTATTCTTATTTCATCATTTGGTCATTTGTCATTGGTGATTTTTCATCATTCTAACATTTTGAAGACTTCCAGCAACATTCAGCTTACAACACCAGGGGACGACCTGACTTTCAGCTGTGAACCTGGTGAGGGCTGGCTGGTTCCCAACCTCTTCAGTGTTGTTCCCCATGGTTAGCCTTCCAGAGAACTTGTTAGCATCTTAAAAACTTGTATGCAGCTTGCAGCTTACGGTATCAGAAGACACCTTGACTTCTAGCAACAACAACAACAACAACAACAACGCCAACAGCAGCAGCATTCTTGGGAACTAGCAAGCAGCGGTGTGGGAGACGCCTGAGTTTCTCTCAGCTACAGACCTGGCAAGGTTTTGATTTATGACTTTTCCAGGGCCGTTCCCCACCCCTGTTTGGTGAACTTGTGGCATCTACTGTAATAGTTACTATCCTATAAAGCTTATTACTGCTTTTAAATATGCCTTATCAATGTTATGTGTGTATCTAGCCAAGTGAGTTTTGATCAATAGTAAACATATGTTGAGGTATCTTAAACTTATATGTATGGATACTCCTTTGACATGACATTGTTATCAATGCATATAGTTTAGTCTTAACCACCTTTACTTTCTGTCATTAGCACATTTTATTAATTGCCTTTGTCTTTTGCTACTGGATATTGCTAACTAAATTGATTAGATATTGCTAAATAAATGCATTCATTAATCCCCTCTCTAGTGTGTCCCTCCCCTTTCGTATCCCTGCTCATCATTACACCATGTAACACTTGTTGAGTACAGACTACAGGCCTGGAATTCTACTGCATACTAAGGATACAGTGGAGCTTTCAGTCGAATGGGAAAGACAGACATTAATCAAACTCATTTCAAGAAATGTCCATTTACAACTGTGATAAGTTCCAGGGAAGGTATATGATGCTATGTGGGCCTATCTATTATAATGGGATCAATCCTAGAAGGGAGGAATATTAAGGAAGCGATATTAATATTTAGGCTGAAAGCTAAAGATTGAGTAGAAGTGAACCTGATTAAAAGGGAAGTGAAGATAATCCCAGGCAGGACTAACATGACTAACATGTGCAAAAACACAACGACGAGGGGGACATGGAGAAATGTGAGAGGCTGAAAGTCAGAGCAATCATTACTACTGAAGAGCTTCAGGCTCGGCAAGTCATTATCAGATTTGTGTTTTTAAATGATCACTCTGGGTCAGTACAAAGAATGAATTGAAGAAGGTAGAGTAGTTGGAGGTCAAATATCAATAACCCAATATCATAAATTATAAACATGTGTATTTCTTCCCTGTCTTTATCCCTCAAATGTCACAGAACATAATCACTGCATAGGACTGTATATGCCTCAGTTTGTGTTTTCTCCCAAGTTTGAGAAATAAGGTCACAGAACCTTGTCTTCTGAAATGGAAGTTTAAAAAAATTACCCAAAATGGATGAGATGCACCATTTACAGAAATAACATCTTAACTACAATTCTCTATTGCAATGAAAAGAAAACCTCTTTTATTTTGCTGTAATCTAAAATTTATAGACAGATGTTTAGCTGACCTAAAAAAAACCCTTGAAGTTAACTGCTGCCAATTAGGGTGAATTCAGCTGCTCAAGTACATTAATACCCTAGGGAAAAATGCTTTAATACCCACTCAAGTATCTGAATAGGTTAATACACTTGGTTTCTGCACAGAAAAAGAGTTAATAGCAGTCCTGAGACTGCTGTCCTTAAAATGACCCACTTGGAAGTTTGGCCATTGACTGGAGTATGGTAACCTGGATTTGAGGAGGGCTCCCACCATTGCCAGAACTGATAAGAATGCCAAAACTGTGTGTACAAACAATGTGTTTTATACTGAACACCTGCTTTCCTTCTGAGACTCGTAATCTTGGGTACGTGTCAGCCAGCGGGGACAACATGACTAGCCCTCAATAGTCACTGAGTCTCGGTGAGCTTCCCAGGTGGCCATGTTGTCATAATTTCTTGCTGGAGGAATTACGCATCATGTCCTGTGAGACTCCTGTGAGCGTGCGTGGTTTCTGCAAACTTCAGCCCATATGTGTGTGCCTTTTGCTGATTGTGCTTTGCATCCTTGCACTTTGATAAATACTTGCTGTGAGTAAGATTATCTTCTGAGGCCTGTGAGTCCTCCTAGTGATTCTCCAAATCTGGCAGTGGTCTTGGGGACCCTGACACAGTTTCCATATTTGATCAGTAAAGTAATAGGAGACAGTGAATATATCATTTATTTATCATTTATTCCTGTTTTAAAGTTCTTACACTGAATAATTATTGATTTAATATTCATATACATTATTTACCTAGTCATATTTAAAAGTAATAGGGAATATTTCCAGAAGGCAGTATATTTTTGGTGCCCACTGATACAAGCTTCATTGTTAGGTGTCTCTCCTATATAGTCTCTATAAATGTTTCCATGCATCTATACACTGAAAGATGTGTAGATATAAATATAGATGTAGATAAGACATAGTCATACATATGCATATGTATTTCAAAAGAGAAAGACTAGAGACAGAGACTTCTAACAGTAGATTTCTCTAAGGAAAGATCAAGGGAAACCTTTTGATTATGACAGCATATAGGATAATTAACTGGTCCTTGTATCACACAAATTAAATATGGAATTTTCACTTTTAAAAATATTTTTCATTACATAGGGATTTCTGGCTTTCATCGTGGGCTCATGTACTTGATTCTCCTTGAGGTGAGCTTAGCAGGCATGATTTCATAGAAAAGGAATCTAAGTCTGTGAGGGGGTCACATGCTAACTAAGAGGCAAGCTTCTGATCTATCACTTGGGTGTCTAAATAGCCAATGCTTACGCTCCATTTAAAGCCAGACCTTATCAGACTTTCAGTGGACAGTTATATTTCAAGATCATTGTGTATTTTAGAATTCTTAGATGACACCAAATATAATGGAGATAAATGTAATTAAATATAAAACATAGAGGAAAACGTAGCATATTATTAGTGATCGGTTAAAAGATCACTGTTTAGTGGTCAACATTACAGTATGTTATGCCAGAGTTTTAAGATTATTTTGAAATTCCTTTATAAGACACAAGCTCGTATAGTAATGAGCATCAAACCTCGAATATATTTTCCCTCTAAAATTTTAATTCAACACTATGGATTACATATTATTTCAATCAGTTTCTGAATGAGCTACCCAATGATGTAAGGATTCTGGAGGAAGCCATCATTTTAATTTCTTCTCAAGAATTTCAAAGATAGTTCTAGAAAATAAGAAATGACAGATGTTCCTGGAATTTAATTTTGTATTCCATGTTAGGATGATATACTGAGGAACTCTATGCTCTGTATTACAAATATGACTGAAGACTATTTCCACAGTGAGAATGAAATCCTTAAGAGTTTGATACGGCTGTCCCTGAACATTTACCAATATCATTTCAAATGATTATAGGTCCTGCATGTGAGAAATGTATATTCCCAAGGCATTGTAAATCCAATTTACCTGGCTTCAGTTGATAGCATGTTTTCAATAGATTTGATGGATTACTTTTCCTGATTTTTGGGAAAAAAAAAAAAGAAACAAAACATTTTATGCCCAATAACAACACATTGTGAAGGTCACAATTTGTCCTGTCAGGTGTGATAACATAAAACCCCAAATGAACCAGAAATGAGAAAGGGGCCCTCTCACACGGCTCCCCACATATTTGTTCTCACTGGGGTGGCAAGAAATGTAAATTGCAGAACATAAGAACTATTTGAAAAAAGACATATAGGTAGTATTACTCTCAGGTATCTAAGAATATTTTCTCATCTGTCAGCAAAAAAAATTACAAGGTAGAGTCTGTCCTAAATGACATTTAGACCAGCCTTGGGGATAATGTATGGCCAAACTAAAAATCTTCAGAGTGTCTCAAAGAATGGCATTCTCACACAGGGAAATAAAAGAAACAGAACGTAAAACAATATTGATATGGATCTGCCCACCTTACGTACGATCGAGTTTCCTTGTCCTACATGATCTGACCCTTGCCTGCCTCTCCGGCCTTACCTCTTTCTTGTCCTTATCTCACACTTTGCTTCCATAACACTAAATTGCTTATGATGTCCAACAATGTCACGTGCTATCTCCCTTCCCCTCTCCTCACGCAATCTCCTCTACCTGAAATCCTTCTCCCATATACTTCTAATTTTAAAGTTATTCTTATATTTTAATATGCAGTTAAAATATAAATTCATCTTAGAATTCTTGTTAGACCACTCCTGCCAGATCCAGCCTGGCAAAACGGTCACTCCGGGTTGCTCCCAAGATACCATAGGCATATTTCTATCACTTCCTTTACCTTAGCAATGTCTGTTATCCACTGTACAATGAAGTTCTTGAGGAAGGGAATATCTCTTCTTCATGTTTTTACCCCTAGCACCTTACACAGTACCAGGAACACAATATGCATTCAATAAATATTTGCTAAATGAATGAAGACAGACTCCCTGGTAAGGTTTCACTCAACATAGCTTCATGTCCTAATCTGAGTCCCCCAGGACCAACAATGACTACAGAATACAGTTTAAGTCCATGTTTCAACTGTACAAGGTCGGACAATTAAGTTTGTGAACTTATCCTAGAAAACATGCTACCTACCTCATTGCTGAATATCACTATATGTCACCTTCAAAGTACTCCCCTTGGGAAGCTATGCACCAAGGCCAGCACCTAGTCCACCCTTCAAAGCAATTTTGGAACTCTTTTTCTGGACTGGCCACCAGAGCTGTCATTGCATTACACTTAGTGTCCTGAATGTCATCAAAATGTCTTCCTTTCAATATTTCCTTTATCTTCTGGTAAAGAAAGAAGTCATTGGGGGCCAGATCAGGTGAGTAGGGGGGGTGTTCCGATACAGTTATTTGTTTAATGGCTAAAATCTCCCTCACAGCCAGTGCCCTGTGAGCTGGTGCATTGTCGTGATGCAAGAGCCATGAATTGCAGGCCTAAAGTTCAGGTCGTCCAACTTTTTCATGCAGCCTTTTCAGCACTTCCAAGTAGTAAACTTGGTTAACTGTTTTGTCCAGTTGGTACAAATTCATAATGAATAATCCCGCTGATATCAAAAAAGGTTAGCAACATCATTGCAACAAGTTCTCGAACTTAATTGTCACACCTCATACTTTTATTAAGAAACAAGACTATGCATAGTTCAAAAATAGCAACATTCAACTACAATAGTTCTCTAAATGCCTCTAAATTTGCTCTTTCAGTGAAAACAAGAATCAAAAATTTAAACAAAGACTCCATATATTGAAATTTTCAACCTCTATTATGAGTTTACAAGGCAACTAAAGGTTGCCCATCAATACCTCATTGAACTTTTTGTAAATTTAATCACAAGCATCCTAATTAAATCCCAATGGGAAGAGCAAAGTCACATTACAGGATCCATGTGAAGTTTAATTTCTTCATATCTACTGACCATACTCCCAAATATATCAATTATACACCATTAAAATATTGTAAGTGAACTAAATTTGGTTATAATAAAATCATAAAGTAACCTTTATGAAAAGACCATACAGCAGGAATACGTGTACAGGGCTATCAAGATGAATCTGTATTATGCCCACACCTGAAAAAGAAAACCCTATTACATCAGTCAATGTTTATCATGCTTTGGTCACATAGAAATAACTTACAAAATTGTGTTAACAATTTAGGCTCTCTTTTCTCTAGCACCTGTCTCTGTATGTACAAATTATCCATTTTATAGTAGGATTAACTGATATATTCTCTGTTTGAAGGAAATTAACACTTTTAGTGATTCATAAAAACACAGAGAAACAACTGGCTTCTAATTGTGGTAATAAAAACTATGACTATATATAGAAACTCTCTTATTTTATGCATTGTTAAAATGAGAAATACAACTACTTCAGATTTTACTTTATGAAAAGTCACATGCATAATATACTTTTCAGGTTAAAATTAAAATGACAGCAGATGATGGAAAAATTACTATTTCTAAAAGAATGACATGAACAAAGAAACCACTGATGCACCAGAAAAAATAATTAAATTAAATTAAATTGAATTAAAATGACATGCTTATAAAATAACTTGGTGTTGTCAAAACTTGAAAATAATCAGTCATGTTTTAGAAAAATGCATTTCCCAGTTTTTATCTTTAAATGATTATAGAAAAACTAAATTCATACATTTTGGCTTATTAAAAAATATATTTCCCATTGAGTACTGTGTTTCTTTTTGAAAGTTATTAATTTCATTTTAAATGGGTGATGAAGCATGTGAACTGTCAGTGTATGAGTTACCATATGATTTTAAATTGTACCACTTTAAGAAAATAGCAAATAGGACAAAAAGAGAGATTTTGACATATTATTTTCCAAGGGAAGGTTTAAAAAAGATGTGAGATATATATATATATATCCTGATAACCTACTGTTTCCTGCTAAGATTGAAATAGACTATATCTACAGATTTTATGTCAGAAATATATTTTTGTAAATATTCTGCTTGCATGTGAGGAACCATGATTATTACTGAAATTATTGATTTATATCAGCCTACTATTTACTTAAATACTGTATATCAAAATTAGTTACCCCTGTACTAATAAGACTGTGCTTTTACAAGTTCACTTTTCTAATTTCTTTACTATAGTACTATTTTATAAATTATTTCTTTTAAACCACCCTTGATTTAGTCACCCTTATTTTTATGCTATTTAAATTTCAACAAAATATTACTACATTAATGATTTTTACCCTCAAAATATTGCATAATATCTAGTCAACATTTTTATCACCTTTAGTTTTAGTGTCAGTTATAAAGTCTCTGTACTTTTAAATACTAACTCAGTCGACTTTCTGTTTTAATAACGACCTTTTATGTCTGCTCAGATAGGAATGGCAATTTAACAGCCTTGGGGAAAGTTGTTTTAAAATCTAGATATGAGATAACTAGAAAAGGCGCACTAAGGAATATCGAAATTTTAGTTCCAATTGAACATTTCATCAGAATATATGAATTGATAAGCTTTAGAATCCTCACCCAAGAGCCATACTAACAAGAAAAGTCAAAATGCGACTAATAACCTAATGAACTCCCCTGGTTATAAGAATGATTTCTACAGTATGTCCTATAATTATACCATAGATATTTAACAGTTGTATAGAAGTAGAATCGCACTCAAAATACAGGCAATCTTTGGGACATACTTATACTAAAAAGTTATTTGTTGTTTATTTAAAATCACATTTGACTGGGCATCCTGTATTTTTATTTGCTAAATCTGTCAACTTATGTAAAAGCATAATTACAGGGATACTTATTCCCTTTCCCTTTACATTTAGAAAGAAACTCCTGATTTCTAAAAGTTTTAAAAACATGTATTCTTAGGACCAGCTACACAATGAGTGAGACCTCAAGGAAAATGAAAACACAGAGCTTCTTTTTCCACATTATTTCAGGATGGCGATAGTAGAGTAGTAAGCCGAAGCCAGCCCTATTCTTAGAACCAAAGGCATTATTAGGATATATATGGATCAATGCCCTTACATTACAGAGAAACATCATTTTTAACTGGGACTGATCTAAAACAGGGATCGACAAACTTAGTCTATAAAGGGCCATGTAGCAAATATTTTAGGCTTTGAGGGCCATGCAGTGACTCTCACAACTATTCATTCTGCCATACATAAACAAGTGAACATGGGCTGTGTTTCAATAAAACTTTATTCACAAAAACAGCGGGGACCACAAATGACCCATGGTCTACCTAATTTGCTGACCCCTGGGCTATACTACAAACATGAGCAAAATTACCAGTTAGACTTGTTTAGATTCTACACTGTTTAGATATAGCAATTAAGGTAGAACTCTATCTAGGGGATTACAATCATTTCCCTAAGACATTAAAACATTTTTGGGAAAATATGTAACAGAATCTATTTTTAATGTACGTATCTTTAAATTCAACCATTTAACTCAATCAAACCGCTGCCCCAATAATCTAGGCCCTTTAAAAATATGTATCATGGAATGACTAATGAGAAATGTAGTATACATTCCTTTTCTCTTCCTCTTCTATTTGATTTTTATTTACTTTCATAAGCATTTTTGTTAGTAATAAAATTTTAGAGTCAAAGGAAAGAGCGTGAAGAAAGGCATGGAGATGTGACTGGAGTCTGCTTTTACTGGAAAGACAGCTACCTGACAGGCCACACAGGGTTGAAGATGAGACCGTTCCTGTCTACAAGCCTCAAAGGTCTTCTTGGACTGCTGCAGGTCTTAACTCAAACCTTTCATTCCCAGTGAGGTCTTCCCTGACCGCCCTAGTTAAAATTACTACCCTGCCAATCCCAGTACCCTCATTCCCTGCTTCCTGCTGTACTTAATCCATACTGCTATTCTCTGTAAACTTACAATTTATTTGTTTGTGTATTGCCTGTCTTCTCCTCTATCCCCAAACTCCTCCCTGACCCATTAGAATGTAGGTTTCACAATAGCAGGGAATAGTGACTTTTGATACACAGCTCCATGGGGAACATGTAGAACACAACCTGGTACGTAGTAGCAATTTGATAAATGCTTGTTTCCTGATTAATTCTGGAGCACAGGAAAGAAGTTTAAATGGAAACATTGGTTTGGCACATCCACAGAGCTACACAGACAGACATACACTTTTCTAGGTGCCTTTATGGCTCTTGGTTTACAACTAAAGAAGCATAAAATTGGAGTAGAGAGTCCATATAAAAAAAGAGAAGCAAAGGGTTTAGGTACTTAAAACACTTAGGAAAAACAAAGCCAACCACTTTGTGTTTCTTAAGAACTTGTGAAATTATAACACATTCACACAAAATCATTTTTAATGAGTAACAACATGAAAGAATGCACTGAACTGTGCAAAACCTATGCAATGGGGAATATATGAAAGGTCAGGTTTCTTGCATTTGAAATGCCTACATTTTCTAAAATAGGTTTTTAAATATATCACTGCTCATTAACACTTACTTGATCTTATGTCTTTGTTTAATTATGCATCAAATGAAGGGCTAGTCCTAGTGTTTCAATTCACAAGTTCTTAATAGCATCCTTCAGCACAAATAAGTGAATTGCCAGCTGATAAGCAACTGTAATGAAAACAGTGTCCGGCAGGGATTGTGAAATGGCTTATGATGCTTCCAGAGAACATCAGAGAGGAACGCTAAGGTACCACACAAAGTGCGTGTGCGCGTTTTCTGATTCTTGGAAGACATGTTGGCAAGGCAATAACATGTGAGCAACTGCTTTAAAAGGCAGCTTTACAAGAGGTAACCCAAGGGCGGAGCTTCCTATTAACTGTGCTTGCTTTTTCTATTTTGATTCCATCATGTGACCGCTTTGAGCCTGAGAAGTTTTCTTTTTAGAATTATACTGTGAAATTTAGAAAGCTGTAGCTTACTCCTCCATTCTTGAACATTGGCAATATTGTCTATGTAACACTTTTCAGTACCTAGTATTTAGGAATTTTTCCCAATATGTGGTCTAGATGTGCATTTTTCCTTCTCTTTATAAACATTAATATAGCTTTCTCTAGAAAATCAACTTAACATTCTAAGTAATTACATATATTTAAAAATTCTAGCTAGTATTTGCAGCCCAGGTCCTGAAAACTGACTTAAATAAATTGTATCCAGTAACCTGTATAGCCCGTCTCTTTTAATTCTGTGCATGTGCCATGATATCAACTGTAAGAGCCCTTTGTGCAACTTATAGTCAAGTTGCTTTAAAGACATTGCTTTGCTGAGTGCTGCTGTGTACATGGTTCTATACTTTCTATACCACAAATTTCAGAACACACATTAGCACAAGTGCTAATTTTTAGTAAGGGGAACATATCTGTTTAATTATTTAGGTTTGTGGGTCTAGTACTCAAGAAGAATATTATACTACAGAGGAATATTATACAGTAAAACAATCCCTGAGTGAAGTTTAAAACCTTTAATTCTAAAACCAGTCCTGCCACAAACTATAATCTTGAGCAAGTTCACTTAATTCCTTGTGGTCTAAAGTTTCTTATTTTCAACATGAAAGGGTAAAGTAGATGGTGTTTAAGAATCTAATTAAATCCTAAAAATCCATTAATCTAAATGAGTTTTAGGTAGTTTATCTGTAATTGGTTCTATGACCATAAGATTGGCAGAATACACACTCTTGAAATAAACAGGCAGATGTTTTTTCTTACTTTCCAGACATGACATAATTAAGCACATGCTTTTCTACATGATTACCCTTCTACTTAAATTTGAAATTCATCGTTACACAGTCATAGACATTAAAAAATAAACTGGATAGTGCTAAAAGTCAAATTGCTAAAGAAAACAAAAACTTACACAATGAATATTGTTGCTTGCCTACCTTGAATCTATTCCCTGCTTTTATTTTTTTAACATAACATCTATTTTGGTAAATAATTTAAAAGTGAGAACTTACACTTCAATAACGCTTACCTTGTGTCCTTAGTAGTGCATGTCAAACAACTCGCTTAAACCTCACAGTAGTACTTATGAAGTAATTACTGTACCACCCCCTCCCCACCCCAAATGAGGAAACTGAGTGTGAGTTAGCTTGCTAAAGTCACAGAACAGGTAAACAGAAGTGATGGGATTTGATAGAGACCATGGGGAATATCCGTGCTGTTAACCATCACACCCTTCACACTCAGCCTGTTTGGTTGGGCAAAGATAATTCTCTTCAACTTCAAGAGGGTCTCAATAGTCAGTCAGTCACTACCATCCCAACCAACTCATCAATTGTTAAATGGCATTTCTTGGCAACCATGACGGCCCAGGGTAGGGCACAACCTAAGATGGACCAATCAGACTGAAGGAAAGATTGTTTACTTCGTGGTACAAAGGGAGGTCTACTCCAGAACAAGGATGTGTGCTGCTGCTAATGCTGCTTGTAGCCAACTGCCAATCATAAAGGAAGCCAGTCTGAGGTCAAAGCCCACAAGAAGGAAAAAAGAAGAGCCAAAAGAATTATAAAGACATGAAGCTGGAGTCCCCATTTTATTAAACTCTTAGCCTGCTGTTTCTTTGTATTTTCTTCTATATAAAATAGAAAATTCCAATACTGTTTAAGCCAACTGGAATCAGGGTGTCTCTTTCTTATACCTGAAATCATCCTGACAAACACTGTATAATTAAGCACCTTATTTACAAATTCTAAATTGTTAACAATTGTTGTTTAATCTAACCCAGGTTTTCTCTCTCTGCCCTGATCCCAAGATCTGTTGTAATACAATATTTAACACCCACTGAATCTCATTGCTTGAGTCATTCCTTTTTCAGGATAGTCATTCATTTGACAGAGATTTATTGAGCACTTACTCTGTCTCAGGCATTGGGAGGCCCTAGTTTAGTGAGATAAATGAGTCACAGCCCCTCCCTTCACACACTAATGTCCACTAGACATTAGTCTAGGAAGGAAGAAAGATACATAAGTCAACGAATTACCATAATATGCAATGGTGCAATGATATATGAAGTGTGTGTGTGTGTGTGTGTGTGTGTGTGTGTGTAGTGTAGGTGCTCTGAGAGCATAGAGAATGGAAGCTCTAAGAGGACTTTATGAATACTTCACAGAAGAGGTAACATTTTATTTGGATCTTGAAGGAGGACTAGGCGTTTTACAGTAGAGACAAGGCATTCTGGGCAGTGGGGGAAACATAATCAGCAGAATATAGTAATGAAAGTGTTGGGAATATCTGAGAATGGCAGACAGTTCCAAGTGATGACGTGCTTCAAAAAAAATAAGACTGACAAGTTCTAGTACTCTAGGCCTGGTCAGTCTCAAAAGTCTTTCTAGTTTTTTGTTCTCATACTTCAAGTTCTCACACTTCAGCTCCCATAATTCCCTGTTGCATTAATAGAGCTAAATAAAGGGTCAAAGCTGTGTTTCTTGGCTTTTCTGTTTTTCCATATAAGAAACATGAAAGGGTTTTTTCATGTTTCTCAAGAGGTGTATAATCTCCATTTGTGAGACCCTGATATTTGTGAAATTCTGTGGTTACTTTGTTGACAATCATAATTTCTCATTATGATTTCTCAAATGCTTCATTGTTGCTTTACTAATTTTTCTAAGTTTCTCACTCAGAAATGGCTCTACCTGCATATGTGGGCTACAGTAACAGATCAATACATGGGATAGTTTTTATGGTCTCTATAGTGGGTTTGACCATGGCCAACCAATCTTTTTATTGTCTTCCATCCCATATTAAACAATCTTTTACATATTTTAAAGATAAATTTCTAGGCCAGGTGGGCACCCGAATGACAACTGCAGTCAAGATGATTACACCTGAGAGACCAGACCAGGAAAACTTCATCACTATGCAATGATGCCTAAACAAATGCATTCTGACTGTATAGCCCACACATGATGAACCATAATAAGAATGTTAAATAAAGTTAAGTGATTGTACTACAAAAAGCCTCATATCTAAAAGCAGTTGTTTCACATGAAATGAGGATGAACACAAGTGCACAAAAAAGGGGCATCTAAAAATAATATCTATGACTATTTCTCACAATTTGTCCACAAGAAGGAAGATTGACTGAATGATCTTTTAAGGTCTTTCCATAGTACATTGCCCAGCTAGACTAATAGGAATGCTGATCTTTACCTGTTTCTGCAGGGAGTCAAACACATCCAAGGAGCTGTGATCACTGATTAGATCAATCTGTGATCACTGATTAGCTAGCCTACAACAACTTTTGAAGTAAACATCTCTCTGATAATCATAGGCAAGTGGCTGATTTCAAAGTGATCCTTGTACTGTACTTACGGTCACCTGAAGTACCAACATAAGAGGTCTTAACACATCCCAGGCAGACACATCTCTTACATTTTAAACAACATGAACAGAAGGACATTCTTCATCCTCAAGTTAAGTATATCATAAAAATAGCTCTTATTCCTGTTGAACTATATTTCTGCTATTAATGTTGACTGAAAGTCTAAAGAAGTGGAATGGTAAAAAATTTAGAAAGAGGCAACATTTAACCAACATTGAAGTCACAATCAAGGTATCTCTCAAAATGTTAATCAAATTATGTCCAAATTTCATAGAGGAGTCATCTATCACACCCTGACTACACTTAAATTTGTTTATTATGGAATAGAGAAAGTAGCAAAGAAAGAAGAAAAAGGTAAATTACATACTTTCTGGAAACTTAGCCATTGCTGTAAACAAGCTATGGACAATGCTTCCTGGGGCTTTAACAATGTACTAGTGTCAAGGAAACATGTTCTCAAAGAGCCAAACTGATTAATTTCACCAATGGTCATAAGCCACAGTACAGCCAGGGGACATGACAGATTGACTGTAGGAGAAAACTATTATTTTTCCTCTGTGACCAATGCTGTAACTGTTGAAATCATAGCTAGGAAGAAGTAAGCTCAATCATGCAGTTAAAATGTTTTGAACCAAGAGAGATCCAAGATGGTGGAGCAGATAAGCACTGTGCTTGCCTCATCCCGTGAACACATCAAAATTACAACTAAATTATGAAAACAATCAACCTGAACAACCATCTGAAGTCTAGCTGAACACATGTTTTATAACTAAGGATATAAAGAAGAAGCCACGTGGAGACTGGTAGGAGGGAAGGAGATGTGAAACCAGCCAGCCCCAAATCGTCATGTGGCAGTTGAGAATCAGGAAGGATATCTCGGCTGCATAGGTTCCCCCTGAAGGAGGGACCCCAGCCCCACACCAGGCTCCCCAGCCCAGAGTAGTGGTGCCAGGAAGAGGAGCCCCCACAAAATGTGGCTGTGAAAAACAGTGGGGATTCTGACCGACCATCTGTGTGGGACGAAAGGCTGCAGGAAACCCAGACATCCACTTAAGGGGCCTGTACACAGACTCAATCATTCGCCGGCACTCACTGTGGGTTCCAGTGGAGGGATGGTGGCTCAGGGAGTGTCGGGGGCATGCAGTGGGGGAGGGAGGACTGAGTTATGTGGCTTCAAGGCAAGGACTGGAGGGATAGTTACTGTTTTCCCTGTGTAGCATCCTCCTCCCATGAGCTGGCAGGCAGGCACCATCTTTCCTGGGTCAAGCCCTCCCCCCAATGCCCATGGACAAATCTGAATCTGAATTGGTCTGGTAAGCTCTGCTGGCTCTATCCCAGTGACTCACTGAGATCCTGCTACATACAACTCTGTACCATCTGTACCATATGAGGTTTTATCAGCAGATGAATCTTATGGAGCCAGCAAGTGGCAGCACACCTCAGAGTGTCCTGATTTTTTGCGGAGCTACCCCAGACCCGGTACTGGTGGCAGCCATCATTGGTTAACGTTAACAGAGCGGCAACATGCTTCAAGGTCCAGCACAGGTAGTAACCAACCATGAATCGCTTTGTAGCTCCTACCAGGTAGTCCCTGGCTGTTCACAGGCAGTGGCTGACCTGGGCCTGCATTGATCCCCTCCCAAGAGGCCCCAGAACCAACATATTTGGAAATTGGCTTCAGATAACAGCAAAGCACCACCCAACTGGCCCCACAAGTGGCACACACAAAGGGCAGTCTCAACAGGCATCAGAGCCCACTGGGGAAATCCCACTCAGTAAAGTAAGCCCCCTGCACAGCAACCCATAAGCTGTGGATGTGGCCAAACCCCATAGCCAGTCAGTCTGAGGGTCAATCCCACCCTCAGATATGCCAATAGCAATAAAGGCTCAACCACAACAGGAGGGCACACAAAATCCACAAAAGGGACACTCCTGGAGCACCCAGTACAGGTGGCCAGTGAGACTGCACCACTGGGCCCCACAGGGCACCTACTACATATAACCAACCAGCAAGATTAGTATATGTAGCAGATCTACCTAATAAATAGAAGCAAACACCAAGAGGCAGCCAAAAGGAGGAAAGAAAGAAATACATCCCAAATGAAAGAACAGAAGAAAACTCCAGACAAAGAACTAAACAAAATGAAGGCAAGGAATCTACCAGAGACAGAGTTGAAAACAATGGTTATAAGGATGCTCAAGGAACTTAGTGAGAACTTCAACAAAGAGATAGCAAGCATAAAAATGGACATAGAACCCATAAAAAAAGAACCATTCAGAAGTGAAGAATACAATTACTGAAATGAAGAACGCACTAGAAGGAACAACAAGCAGACTAGATGAAGCAAAGGGTCGAATCAGCAACTTGGAAGACAAGGTAGCATAAAACACTCAATCGGAACAGCAAAAAAGAAAAAAAAGAGAATTGGAAAAAAAAAAAAAAAAAACGAGGCTAGTTTAAGAGACCTCTGGGGCAACATCAAGCATAACAACATTCTCATCATAAGGTTATCAGAGAAGAGAATTAATAAGAAAAGAAAACCCTTACATGCACTGCCTACAAGAGACTCACTTCAGATTGAAAGGCACACACAGATGGAAAGTAAAGGGATGGAAAAAAGATACTTCATGAAAACAGAAATAAACAAAAAATCTGGGGTAGCAATACTTATAACAGACAAAATAGACTTTAAAAGAAAGACTATAACAAGAGACAAAGAAGGACCCAGTAATCCCACTTCTGGGTATTTATCTGAAGAAACCCAAAACACCTCTTTGAAGGGACGTGTGCATCCATATGTGCATTGCAGCATTGTTTACAAGGGCCAAGATGTGGAGGCTGCCTGGGTGCCCATCGATGGATGAATGGATAAAGAGGAGGTGATACAAATATATACAATGGAATATTGCTCGGCCATGGAAGGGAATGGGTTCTTGCCATCTGCAGCAGTATGGATGGACCTGGAGGGTATTGTGCTGAGTGGAGTATGTCAGACAGAGAAAGACAGAGGCAATGTGATTTTGCTTATACATGGAATCTAAAGAACAAAATAAACAGACAAAACAGAAACAAATTCATAGATACAGAGAACTTTTTGATGGTTGCCAGATGGGAGGAGGGTTAAAGGAGTGGGGGGGAAAGTGGAAGGAATTAAGAAGAACAAATTGGTTGTTACAATGTAGTTATGGGGATGTAGGGTATAGCATAAGGAATATAGTCAATAATATTGTAATAACTTGTATGGTGTCAGATGGGTAGTAGATTTATCTGGGTGATAGATGGGAGAAGAGTTGGGAACGGTGAAGGAATTAAGAAGTACCAATTTGTAGTTACATAATAGTCATGGGGATATAAAGTAAAACACAGGGAATATAGTCAGTAATATGGCAATAGCTATGTATAGTGCCATGTGGGTACTAGACTAGTCATGGGGATCACTTCTAAATTATATAAATGTCTAACTACTATGCTGTACACCTGAAATTAATATAAAATAATATTTATTGTCAACTGTAATTGAAAAATTACAAAAGGGGGGAAAAGATGAAAGGGAATAAGAGGTCCAAATTTCCAGGTATAAAACAGGTAAGTCATGGGGATGTATGTACAGCATAGGGAATATAGTCAGTAATATTGTGAGCCTGGTATGGAGTCAGGCAGTTGCTGGACTTATCATGGTGATCACTTCTTTAAATATATAAATATTGAATAACTATAGTGTGTAACTGAAACTGATATCACGTTGTATGTTAGCTATATTTTTTTAATAAAAATCTTGGAAGAAAAGAAAGAAAAAAGTGTTGTTTTGAACCAATTGGATGATAATTTTCTCACTGAAATAAAACTTCAGGGAGCAACCTCTAGATGTGAAGGAATTGCTCATCACAGCTGATAGGTGCTCCCATATTAGAAATCTGAAAAAGATCCCAATTCTTCAATTCATTGAGAAAGATAGTAATCTGCATTCTGAATGTTAAACCAAATGTCTTTTTCAAAAGGCTTAAAGTAAACCCAATGTGTTCTTGTAAATATTCTCAAAAAGTACCAAAACACTTGTTATGATCATGCTTATTTTTCAACAAAAGAAGACAAACTAACATCCAAAGGCAGTTTCTTTGCAAAGATTTAACAGACGAGTAATATCACCGAGTTGCCCAATTCGCTTAATAAGACTAACATATTCTTGGAATACTATTTTCTCAATGAAAACAATGATAAAGAGAGCCTCATTTTTAAAAAAAAAAAAAAAGAAAGGAAGGAAGAAAGAAAGAAAAGGCTAAAATGGAGGCCTGAGTAGGATAGAGTGTGGGGTGAGAGAAAAGTAAGAAAATGGAGAAGACTTTCTGGTTCAGTTTTGCCTAGGATTGTGGCTGATCTCCAGTTTACTGACAGCAACTCACTGTGGGTTCCAAAATAAATGCACCTGCTTTTTTATTGTATAGTGTTTTTTTTAATGTATTTCTTGGGGTCAATGAATGGAGACCCTGAATGAAATTTGATGTGGAGGCTATCTGTCTGTGACATCTCTCTCTTGCTGATTTCTTCCTCAAAGCACATGACCTTTAAGATAGGTTGCTGAGGCAGAGGGAGACATTCTCAAATGGAAGAGCTTTGTTCCTTCTCAATGCATATATACTGTCTTGATAATAAATTTTCCATCCCATTTCTTCTTAGGCAGGGCTAGACAGGCAAATTTGGAGACCTCCCCTATATATTTAATTCAAACTATTATGGTATAAAATCTTGTCTTGAAGTAGTATTACCTATGCATACTGAGTATTTTAAAACTCAGGAGTCTCTCTAATTTTTTTCTGATTACAAAGTTCTGGAAGAGTTTATTTAAAATGAATTTTATTTTTCTGGGGGAACAGATGTGGGGGTTGTCTCTGCTTTGGTAAGGCCCTAAACATAAACTAAAATCTGCCTCTTAATTAACCCAGCACTGCCTTGAGATTTAGTAATTATGCTAGTCTCATCTTAGATATCTCTTTGTCTTAATTTTCTCCCAAATGGAATGTAGGTTAAGGATGGAGAACATATCTCCCCTAACTATTCATAGCACTAAACAGTACCTGGCATGTACTTAGTATATAATTATTCAGTGAAAAAGCTTTCAAAGGATACAAAGAAAGAGAATGAAAAAGACAAATAGAAAGGAGGGCAGGCATCACATAGATACAGTATAACTGAATTATGCATTTATAGGCAAAGGGAAAAAAAAGTTTCTGCATTTAGCAAACTTATGTACAGCAACACACTAGAGCCAAGACATGTTCCTCACTCTTCTCACAAGTAAATATTGTATTTTGTATAACATTATCAATGGCTTTTGTCTCTATGATCAACTTAGTTTCCCCACATTTAAAGGGAGACTGAACCAGTGCCTTCACCACAGTGCATGAATGTGTCAGTAGCTTGCACATCCTTTCCAGAGAAGAAATATACCTTTAACTAAAATCAGCCTATTTATTTTAATGGTCCATAGTTAAAAACTGGCAGAGTTAATTACAATGAGAAAATTATAGCTGTAAAATCATGTTACAAAATTTTCCATTCCTTAAATGTTCCATTTTGAAGTTGGCCCAAATTAAAACATTGTTTCTGTTTTGCTTATTCTGAGAACTGAGAGTTCCATTAAAATTAGAGAAAAAATTCTTCGTTTTGTCATTATTCATTGTACAGTTTTAAAGAAGTAAATGTAGAGAATACAAGATGCTGGCATGGATATGTCCTCAACCATACATGACCAATAAATTGACATTTTTATTAACCCCTAATAATAATATATTTTCTTCTGATTTTCTCTCATCCAAAAAGTACACAGGAAGGAAGCAAAAGTCCAGCTAATCAAACATGATAAATTAAAGATTACTTTGCTATTAAAAAGGACAAATACGGTCCCATTATACCGTACCCAGTGAGAGTGAATTTCCCAGGCAGTCTTCTTGAGTCTCACAGAATGTCTTAAACATTATGAAATCTCCCTTTGGGACTCGTGTGATTCATTCATTACCTCCCTCTTTTCTCCCTCATAATAACAATCTTCCACTGATTCAGAAAGAACTTCATACCTGGTTCACAGTCTCCCTTACAATCCCGCCATCATGCTGGGTAATTTCAATTCCCATGTGGTTGACGAGTCCAATAGGGTTGCCTCCCAGGTCTTTGTCCTTCTCCGTTCCACTTACTATCAACCTCCACTTCACACAGGCACCCACATCTTAGGCTTTATGTCACTCAGAACTGCCACATTTTTGAAATCTTAAACTCCAAGGTCAAATTCATTGAATCACATCCTCTTATATCTCCAGTTACCTCACACATAGTCTATCATCTCCTCTGCCCTTTAATCTCTCCATTTGGTCCCAATTCATCAGCCCACTCCTATTTATTCTCTTTCTTTTTCATGATGAATCTAAGTATCATTTTGAATACAATCTCACCAAACCCCTTAACTCCTATTCCCTCAGGCAATTTATCACACACACCAGGCAAAGCTTCAAGCCTGGATCAATTCAGCTGTCTATTCATTTCTCTTGTATGCCTAGACTGATAAGGCGTACTAGAGAAAAGACAGAATGCACAATCGTGAAGATGAATGGTATGAAAAATTCATGGATTCCAGCTTCAACTGGGCCCTCAGAATTGTTCTGCAGTCCCAGCCATTTCCTTATTCTTTGTTGCTCAGTGGCTCTGTGAAATCCTCCCAGGCCTTCTACCGTCATTACCTACTTTATCATGTTAACAAATAGCCTAATTCCTTACTTCATAGAGAAAACAAAAGTCATCATTTGCCTCCTCCCAACTGTAAATCATTTATAAGGAACTCAATATTTCCTTATTCATTTTTGTTGCAGTAGATGAGCTCTTTTTCCATTTATATCCCATTCTCTCACCCCCATTTCCCACGTCCTCAGGTACCTCCTCCTATAAATTCACATCCTTATGTCCAACTGGGTCTTTAACCCCTTTTATGATGGCTTCTCCCACCCCATCTATAATTTTGCTCAAGCCTGTCCTATCTAATAATAAAATGGAAAAAACATCTTTATTAATATATGCCTCTAGATACTACATTGTTTTTCTTTTCCCTTTATAATTATACAGGTAGAGAAAGAGGACCGTTTGTTGTCTTTTCTTCCTCCTCACCGTGTTTCCCCGAAAATAAGACCTAGCCAAACATTCAGCTCTAATGCGTCTTTTGGAGCAAAAATTAACATAAGGCCCAGTCTTATTTTACTATAAGAGCGGGTCTTATATAATATAATGTAATGTAATGTAATATAACATAATATAACACCCAGTCTTATATAATATAAGACCAGGTCTTACATAATATAATAATATAATATAATATAATATCATATCATATAATATAATATAATATAATATAATATAATATAATATAATATAATATAATATAATATAATATAATACCAGGTTTTATTTCATTATAAGACAGGGTCTAATATAATATAATACAATATAATATAATATAATACCAGGTCTGATATTAATTTTTGCTCCAAAAGATGCATTAGAGCTGATTGTCTGGCTAGGTCTTATTTTCGGGGAAACACGGTACATTTATTCATCTACCCAATGCAATCTACCTTCTACCTACGCCCCCTCCCCATGCCACCAAATCTGCTTTTGTCCAGTTCAATATTGACTCAAAATTTAAAAATGAAATGGAAACTTTTCAATCTATACCTTACCTAATTCTTCTGAAAAATATGGACTACCGCATCCTTTGTGAAATTATTGATATCTCTCTCCCTTTACCTCCTTCAAGTCTTTGCTCAAATGCCATCTTCTTGTCTACCTACACAGACTACACAATTTAAAAGCACCACTGACCATGCACTCTGTCTTTTACATTGCTTTATTATATTTTATTGTATTTTTCATCTTTTAATAAAATATAGAATTTACTTATTATACTTTTGTCTAGCTTTCCTCAGTAAAGTTTGTTGAATGGATGAATGAATAAATGAAAGAATATAACTACAATGAACACTATAGTCGATTCAAACTTTGGGCAAAATTATGAGACTAAATGTCTTTGTTTAATGACATTAAAACTTGACTTCCCTAGAATTGTGTTTTTTATACAAAGCCAACCACATATGTTTTCTTTTGAGGATGACAGATGAAGATAACCCATTAATTGATAAAGAATGTGACAGCTTTTGAGTTGCAATATATTTTTCTACAGTGAATCCCTATGGAAAATATTTGCCAGGATGTCTAAGAGGTCTCCCCTGAATTTCAGTGGAATTTTAATGTTATCTTCAAGGTCCCTGCAGAGCAATTCTTAAGACTCAATGATGAAATTTAATTCAGAGCATACACTACAACAAGGAAATTGCTCTTCAGATCCATTAGGGAATGATGAAGTACAAATCCCAACTAAAGAAAGACACCACTAGTTGGAGTTTATTAATTTACTAGACTAGTAACTCTACATCTGATATTTGATAGCTCTCAAAAATCTGCAAAATGACATTTTTCTTGTGTTATTTTAATTAAGCCCCAATTTTAGATATGAATCCCCAGTTTTATAAATGGCAATGCCTTAAAAAACATTGGGGTTTGGTCAGACAATCTGGGTTTGAAACATGACTGCAAGCTACAAACTGTGACCTTGAGTAACTTGTTTTATTTCTACTAATTCCAAATGTAAAACTGTTGGAACAGTGAATGGCAGACAGTAAGTGTTTGATATATGTTTACTGTCATTAACTTTCATGAAGTCGAATAAGTTGTAGAAGTAAAATTTGAACTCAGGTTACCATTTTTCAACTTCAGTGCATTTTCTACTATTCCACAGTGTACATGTGATATTTATTTAAAATTATTTAGAATGAGGGCTATTTTGCCTGTCACACTTTCTTTCGCATACCGCTTAGTTACCATTGTATGGTTTATCTCTGAAATGTGATCATAGTTAAATTTATTAGATAATGACTGCTGGTTGATGGTTTTCATTTGTAGATGCAAATGGCTTAGAGGGTAATGGTAATGGTTTTTAATTTTATCTCCATATATTTAAAACAGAAAATTCAGTATACCAAGTTATTAATTACCTAATGGTTATTCAAAATTACAGAAAAAATATATATCACTGACTGCTGAGAGTAAAGGCTTCCTTGAACTACCCATAAATATCTCACTTTCACACTATTAGAATTGTAAATTTCCTGATGTGGTTTGAATGCTTCTTGAAGAGATGGAGCATGGAAGAGACATAAATATAGATCTAGGCTATGACCATGCAAGTGAATGGCTATCATAGGTTGGAGGACAAAAGCATTGGAAGAGAGTTTGAATATGTCCAGTTTGAGTTCTCTGTGGGGCCATGAAGTGTAGATGTTTAGGGAGAAGTTATATATATGGGTCTAAAATTCAGAAGAAAGACTTGGATTGGAAATATAGATATTTCGGTAGCTATAAGAAGGAAGTAGGTCAAACCACGACAGCGGCTGAGATCTGTCAGGGAGAATATGAAGAAAGTGTCTATGGAGGGAAAACTTGGGGAAGACAAAAGCTAAGGGATGTATAGAGAAGGTTGCAAAGGAAATGGAGAAAACGCCGAGTTAAGAGAAAAGCCAAGAGAGACTGTTGTCCTGGAAACCAAGAGACTGATTCTTTTGAAAAACATTTTCTGAGCTATTACTTTGTGTGAGATATTGAGATAAGTCCATGAACACAGCAGATGAACTTATTTGCTACTGCGTATTCACAATGGAGGACATGGCTTAAAATGCTGCAAATCTAGTAACGAGACAGACATGATTACTGTCCTCACAGGGTTCACTGTGCAATGGGGAGAATTAGTTTATGAAAAAAATTACAACACAACATGATAAGAGAAGTATTGTATGCTGTAGGAGGGCACAGAAGAGGCCATATGTCTCAAGTAACATATATATGAATGGCCATACTAATACACTTTCATGACACAGAAAAATACACCATCTTTTTCATTTTTCTTGCCTTAAAAACTAAATATTAAGATATCAGCTAATTCCAAGGACTACCTGAATACAGAACTAGATCTAGCTCATTGTACTTCATATAATAAAAGTTTCAACAACAATTCATTACAGTATTATGAACTGTTTGCAAGATCCTGTTGGATCACTAACTATTTAAAATCATTTGTGGGAGCAAAATGAAATGTGGGCTTTCTTTTTTGCAATAGGAGTTGAATTGGTCTTTCAGTGTGTCAAACCCTAGCTCAGTTACCTAGGAATTTTGACTCTCCCATGCTCTAAATATGCTTTTCTCTGGTTCTATTTGATCCAACAAATAATAATTAGATCATAATATGTGTTGGCAACGGGTTAACAAAACCTTTTCCCTTTCTCACTTAGAATTTGACATTCAATTCACTTTCTATATCTGTTCCCTTGGCAACCTGATAAAGGAGCTAATGTCAACTAAGTTACTGGGTAGGATTGCTTATGATAAACATAATCTTTGCTTGGTTAATTGCATTTGGAGTGGGAGAAACTATAAATGAACAATAAATGCCTAATGAGGGTAGCATAGCTTTAGACTCCTGTAACTGGGCATGGCTTCTGTAGAAGCCCTGGATATGGTGTTGTTACAAGAGATATTGGCTCCTGTAGGACATGAGGCTGTTAAGCCGGAGAACCTTTTATATCAGCTCCAGCTGAGAATCATTCTTGTAAACCTAAGATGTCACTTCGGGAACCAAAGAGTATACCTCCTAGATTGCTGCATAGATTTCAGCATAAATTGCTGCAAAGCATGAGTCTCAGCAAGTGTAAGACCAACACTTGCTGCTGCCCTGCTAGCCAGCTGGGAACCCTGTCCCATGTCCTTCCTTCTCAAAGAATCTGAGGCCACGTGTGACTTATGGTAATCTATAAAATCTGATTATTTGATAGAACCTAAAAAGACCCCCTGGCCCTGCCTTCAGAATTTAGAATAGAGTAATAGTAGATAACAGAAAAGTACGCAAATAATTAATAAACACACCAGGAAGAAGTTTGTCATTGCCCCTTTTAATATACTTCGTGACTGGGCTTGTAGCATGCAGTGCACCTAGTACGATAATGACATGTCTGACAAATAGTAGAAACTGAAGAATGTTTTGTTGACTCAATGAGTAAATAAATGAATTAATGAGTGAATGAATACATGATTCTCACCAATACAGTGGATAAAGGAAGCTGGAGCCTCAGGTCTCTCAAGTTCTATTTGATCCTAACCCAGCTTTCCAGTCACCCCAGCTCTGCCCTCCCTTGATTTTGAATCAAGTTATTGAGCCTCCGCCTGCTCACTTCCACTTGCACCTCCAGATCCTTCCCCAATCTCTCCTTTGCCCAGGAAGCTAATGAGCATGGAAATTATTAACAGGCTGCCTTACCCTCAGGCTTCCGGTTTAGCCACTAAGGGGCACTGGAAGAGATTGAAAGGAGAGTGGGGAAAGCAGTTGGGGTGTTTGTTCGACCAGCCCCCTCCTTGTAGGCGCAACAGGGTGGCTGTCAAGGTCACTGCTAATGTAATAGGGCCTTCTGCACAATATCATCTCCAGGTTTCAGAAAGCACTGTCCCCTCACCCCACATGCTTATGGGTGGTAATAGCGTCCTGTTGTTACTTTCCCTTGGGGATCCCATGATCCCTTGTTATTTCTCTACACCTTATCCACATGTTTAAATGAGTCGCTTTATTGAATACTCCTTAAATTACTAAATATGAGTGTGCAGTTTCTTGCAGGATTCTCACTGAAACACATTTGCTTCTGCTATTTTTCAAATCTCTTGTAATATATTTTCCTGCTCCTATGTGTCTACTTGGTCTGGCCGCCAGCCATGACTCACCTTCAGTGCTCCTAGTCTTCCAAACTTAGTCTAATACAGCTGGAATCACCTGTAACTCTCGATGTTTACTAACCCCATTCCCCAAGACCTGGTTATATTTTCCCTGGTGCAAACCAACCTTATAACCTCTGCTTCTTACAGATTGGCATGACAAATAATTGGGGATTAGTTTTTGCTTTGGAGACACAGCCGGATACATGTAAGAGAGCAGAGGCTTTCAATCTGAGTAGATGAGGATTTTAATTCTAGCACCTCACTGGTGTCTGAGCATGTCAACAAAACTATCTGAGCTTCTATTTGTTCTTCAAATTAGGGAGAACAAGACCTATCCTGCAAGGTTACATATGGTGATGTTGGGTATACAGTATGTTCTGAAAAGAAGTGGTACATTATATTATTATTGACAGCATAACGATAACCCCAGAGTTGTGATAAACACACTCCAACTAAGCGATCATTTCCAAAGGTCCATCCAGCTATAATGAGAGATTTTTAAAATTCTATTTAGCTGCAGAAATCTTCCACTGCTTATTTCTCTCACATGAACTCAACAATATCAAATCATTGCAATTATTATGATTATTGCTTAAAGAGAAAAGTATTGCATTGTTTCTAGTTGCTGCACATATCAATAGCAGAAAAGTTGTATGTTCATGACTTTTATTTTTTGCTTATAATATGTTTTAATTTTGAAATTTGAAGTTAATAAGAAAATACCTTATTAATTTCATTTTTGCCCCTATCAGTGCAACATATTATGACAGCCTTCACAGTGTATGATTTTTCTTCAACATTAAAGCTATTTTTTATAAGGTTGCCAAGATATGTGGCATGGTTGCCAGTCCAAATTAAGAATATGGTCTTTCAAAGTGCAAACATTCACAGAGTCAAAACCCTTCCAAGGCAAATGAGTTTCACACCACACAAGAAGAGACAAGATACTTCTGTTTAGCTTCTCAGCAAGCATTAGAAAAACGTTTAAACAGCCCTACTACCCGAATCAGCCTTAAAGTCAGAGTAACTGGTAGGATGTGAATTGTGATTTTTAAGGCGACCAGAACGGACTTTTTAAAATCTGCCCTTCTTTCTAATCCCCATTGATGATGTCTAAAATTCCGGTAATAAAGAAAGAAGTCTATTATTTCATAATTAGAATAAATCTAAAAATGCAAAAAGTTATTAAACCATAACTTACAGTTATATTTATTTTTATTTTTTGCTGATTCTGATACAGAGTTACAATGAGGCAGGGACTGAAGAGTTAAAAAGGAGGAGGCTGGGAACAGAGCACAAACCTCATCTAATTCACATTTGTGCCTAAGGCTGGCCTTACACCCAGCTCTTCAAAATATGAATAGAATTCCTTAATGTGCTTCTTTCTGCTAAAATATGCCCCCTTTTCCTTGTTTTTGATGGTCCAGGAATTTATATAGATTCTGAATCTGTTCAGAAGCATTCCTTTGCCTAGCAGCCTTAAAAAGAAAAAGAAAAAGAAAAATGCTGTTATGAAATAGACTAAACCCAAAGGTGGCCTGCCAGGCTAAGGGACTCCTGGGTGAGTGACCCCCTCAAGTATCCATTGATATAACTTGAAATGCACTGGCTTTGGTGACAGAGAAAGAAACACGTATGGGTTTTTTGTTTTGTTTTGTTTTGTTTTTCCGTTTCTGGTGCTGGGGCACTGAAGGAGAATAGATATAAAGATTAGGACAATGCTTGAGTTCTCATTCAACCCCTTAGGGTATTTGGAGCACACACTGAGAGATGCGTTAGAGGCAGAAGTTGCAGAAACTATTTTCAAGAGTTTTTTGAAATACTGTCCATAAACAGTGCTATCTCAGTGTCGAGGTGACAATGTGCCACTCAGAGTTGGGGCAAGGTTCACTTCCCCTTCTGCATGAATGCCAGGCCTGCTCTGACCTTAAGAACTGATGGCTTTCTGAACAGCAAGAAACGGCACCTTTAACACGAACGTCAGCATTTTCACATCTCACAATAGGGCTGCTTCACAAGTAGAGACACGGATAAAGGGAAGGTAGAGCCAAAACAGGCTGTTGGCAGAAATACTGTAAAAGGGTTAGCATATTAGTGCAAGAGAAAAATGTGAGGATTTTTTTGTAATTTCCCTAAAATATCTTCTAGGTGTGTGAAACCCTGGGGAAAAGAGGAGAAATACCTGGTAAATGAAAGATGAGTTCCAGTCTCACCAGGTACAGAGCTGAGAGTCCCCATGGTGTGTGAAATAATACAGTACAGTAATAAGAGCTTGGGCTCTGGAGTCAGTGTGTGGGTTCAAACGCTGGCTTACTACTTAATCGCTGTATGAGCTTGGGCAAGTTATTCAATGGTCAGGGCTTCATCTGTGAAATGGAGCTAATAGTTCCTACCTCACAGTATTGCTGTGAGGCTGCAGGGCTCATTCATGCAAATGGCTTGAAAGGTTACTAGCAATAATGACAACATTTGAGTGTTTTAATTGGATCCATTTGTACTCACAGTCTGATGATGTCAGAGACATCTGGAAACAGGTTAAGTAGAGTTCTCTAAGACAAATAGACAGTTCCTATATTCTTTACTATCCCAAGTCAATTAGAGTAACAATTGGCACACATCATACAAACATCCATTGAAATCATGTATAGAAAACAAACGAAAAACAGTAACAGAAGAGGCTTATGTATTTGATCCTTGATTGACTAGTGTGTGTTGTTATAATAAAGTCTTGGTGAATCATAAATCAACCAGGATTCTGAGAAGCTTCACTGCTTGCAACTCTGAAATTAACTTAATCCTCTTGAGTTTTGAATTGATTACTAAATCTCTATCTACACAATCAGGCCTAGACAACACAAAATGTGAAAAACACAACAATGTAAAAAGTAGTGTGTGTTTCCCAAAAATTACAGGATTTTTTTTATCTCAACCCTGATTAAATCCATCTTTGGTGGTGTGGGTATGTATTTATGTACTATATTTTCTTTATATCAGAATCCAGATTTATCTGAGAAGCCAAGTTGTTTAGACCATTTTGGTCACCAAGCTCAAGCTTCTATGATGAGTGACTAGATGATACAAAGTAACAGATCTGTAATTCAAGTACAAATGTATGCAGTCATTTGGAAATGGACTAATAACTACAAACTAAATACTTTCCTGAATAAAAAAACACATAGAAGTTACTCTTTCAGCATAGATTTTCCCAGAAATGCTTTAATTTGCTTCTGCAAAAACAAAATTGCCCTCTTTCAATTTTTAAGTAGCTAGACAAAAGAAAAATTCTAACAAAGCCTCTGAATCAAAAGCCACATAAATGTAATTATTCCCATTGTATCCTTTTCCTCCTTCCCAATATCTCAAGCTGTCTCAAGAGATTTGTTTTTTAATTAGTTTCAGGTGTACACAATGTATAGTTAGACATGTACACCCCTCACAAAGTGATAACCCCTCTCCCCCAATCTACTACCCCTCTAACATCGTATATACCTGTTACAGTTCCACTGACTCTATTCCCTATGCTGTGCTCCATATCCCAATATATATATATACATATATATATACACACACATATATATTATGTTTATATATATTATATTTATATATTACATTTATATATATTTATTTATATAGTTATTATATATATATATATATATATATATATATATATATATATATATATCATATATATGACTATAATTTACATTCAGTGGTCAGGCATCTACACCGTCCATGAAGTGGTCTCCCTAATAAGACAAGTGCCCGTCTGACACCCTACAAAATCTTTACAACATTTATTATATTCCCCATACTGTCTTTCATATCCCCGTGGCACTATTATGACTATTAATTTGTACTTTCTAATCCCTTTACCTTCTCCCCCATCCCCACCTGCCTCCCATCTAACAACCATCAGTTTTTTTCTCTATATCTCTGAGTCTATTTCTGTTTAGTTTGCTCATTTATTCTGTTCTTCAGATTCCACATATAAGTGATCATATAAGAAATGCAAATGAAAACCACAATGAGATGCCACTTCACTCCGGTCAGAATGGCCGTCATCAATAAATCAACAAACAGCATGTCCCAAGATCTTAGTCCTCTGAGTACTCACTCCAATGAGCTACTTCTTTCCCTCAAGGAAGAGATCAGGCACTTGGAGGTCTTCACATACTGCTTGCTCTGAGGCTTGCTGAGCTAATCTTGTCATGTCTTTACTTCCCATTCCCTTCGGTCACCATGAGAAGTCCTAGCCTGCCAACTTATCCATTCTCTCAGGGAGGTTGATCCCCACACTGCTCCGGACATGTCCTAACCTGCCCTCACTCTCCTGTACCCTTCCACCTTGCCCTCTTGTCTTTCATCAGCAAACTCCCCCACCCACCTGTGTCCTCAAATTACTTTTTTACCTTCTTGCTATGACAATCTGGCTTTCCTTTACAGTCGTCTCAGTTGGTAGCTATAGCTTATCTCATACCCCATGTTTCTCAGAGATTTTGAGTAAAGTTAGTTTGCTCCTTCCTCTCTAGTACCTTTTCCAAATAGTTTCTCGTCCTATATCTTTCAAAATCCTAAATCATTTGAAGTCTGTTTCATTAGAGTTTACCATTCATTTCATTTTGATGTCATGGTTCCACCTCTTAGTCACTCTCCTTCATTTATTAATGAACTGTACTCACTGTCTTTCTTTCACTGTCCTCTCATCATTCTCAGTGATTTCAACATCCATCAACAAATCTGCTGCCCTCTCAGTTCTTGACCTTCTTGGCTCCAGGGATTTTTCTTCACCAATCTCATGTGGGTCTACTCTCAATGTTTAACTATCATCAATAATTGCAGCACCTCCAAATCTCAGATCCAAAATAACCCCTTTGCATCCAAATCACTTATCTAGTAATCCATACCAGTATGTGACCGTCCTCGCTAAGACTCTCCCATCCATCCTCCTTACCACTTTTCATTTCCAATGCTTCTCACCCCCAAAAATCTTGCTTCCCTCTTTATTCATAATCTCATACATGTTCCAGCACTATAATTGCTCTCTGAAAGGATTTGCTGACAGATTGGATTTAGGGTGTAAAAGAAAGAAGAGGAGACTCACCACTGTCTCCAAAGTTGTGAAAGGATGGAGTTATTTACTGATATGGGGAAGGCTCTTCCCTCATCATGTCTGCATGGAGAAATGCTGGCTCTTGTTAAACAAAATTATCCAATTATTCTTGCCAGAACCTGAGCAAATGAACAATACTGGAGAAAATCCTGACCATAATGATTCGTCTTACTTCAAATTTGAGTCCATATTTCTCAGCATTCCCAGTAATAATCCACGATTCTTCCCTTAAAAATTATATTCCCATTCTCCCAGATGACTATGTCATTCCTTCTCATTACTCTCCCAAAATCTTCAAAAACTCCTATGCTCCACTCTCACCTGATTACTTGACGTCATACCTCAAGAAAACCAGTGTAATCAAAAAACTACCTCATCTCTCCATCACCAATCCTTGCTCGTTCTCTCTGTCTCTCCCCCTGTAAGTAGTACTGCTGCTCAGATCTTTGCCAACCCTTCCTCTTGTGCTCTAACACTTACTCTAATATGCTGCCATTTTCTCAAAGCCTCTTCCTATAACAAGTTCTTTGTTCTACTAAATCATCTTCACCAGCATACAAGTGTGTGTTAGTATTACTCATCTTAAAAACAGAACAAAACAAAAGCTTTTGTTGAACCCACATCTCCTTCTAGCTATCATCCCATCTCTCTATATCCTGTCACAGCAAAACTCCTTGAAAGTCTATATGCGTTGTCTTCAAATCCTTTTTTCTCCTTCTCTTTTGAACCCATTCCAGTTAGACTTTTGCCCTTTCCACCCACTAAAATAGATCTTGTCAGATTTTAATGACTCCATGTGGCCAAATCCAATAATAAAATTTCCCAATATGTTTGACCTACCAGTATCATTTGACACAGTTGATCATTCTCTCCTTTTCTAAAACAACTAAATTCATTGGGGTGACAATGATTAGTAAAATTACATAGGTTTCAAGTGTACAATTCTGTAATACATCATCTATATATCACATTGTGTGTTCAACACCCAGAGTCAATTTTCCTTCCATCACCATATATTTGGCCCCCTTTACCCTCTTCTATAATACCATCCCCTCTCCCCCTTACCCTCTGGTAACCACTAAACTGTTGTTCGTGTCTATGAGTTTTTATTTCTTTATTTGTTGATCCTGTTCCTTCATTGCTTTCAGTTTCACATATGAGTGAAGTCATATGGTTCTCGACTTTTTCTGACTTACTTCACTTAGCATAATAATCTGGAGATCCATCCATGTTGTTGCAAATGTCAGTATTTCATCTTTTCTTATGGCAGAGTAGCAGTCTCTCCTTGAAGTAGTTTCTTCACTTATTTCTTAGTTCTCTGTCTAACTGGTCTCTCCTTCTCAGCCTCCTCATCTCCAGGCCTCCAAATGTCAACGTGTGCATACCTCAGTCCTCAGATTTTTTTCCTTACTCCTTTCTTTCCCTAAGTTATCCCATTTTGTGTCTTTTAAAATATAATCTAATGCTAACGACTCCCAAATATCTATCTATAATCAGAATTTTTCCATTGATGTCCAGTGTGTGTGTGTGTGTGTGTGTGTGTGTAATTGTGTACACACTCGCCATCACGACTTATATGTCCTTAGGTGTTTCAAAATTAAAATGCCCAAAGCTGAATACTAAAACCTACCCATCCCGAGGTTTTCCCCCATTTCAGTAAATATCAATTCCATCCTTCCAAAACCTTGCAGCCATCATTGTTTCTCCTCTTGTACTTTAATACTCCAAATCCAATTCATCTGCAAATCCTATCTGCTCTGCTTTCATTCTATATCTAGAATTCAACCACCTTTCATCACCCTCACTGCTACTATCCTGATCCAAAACACCAATATTTCAGGCCTAAATGATTAAAATAGCTTCCTAATTAGTCTCTCTGCCTCCGTTCTTACTTTCCTGAGAACTATACATAATATAACAACTGAAGATATGCTTTCAAAAAAGATGCATCCCTCTGCCCAAAATCCACTATTGGCTGTTCACTCAGAGTAAAAGGCAAATTCCATATAATGGTTCCAAAACCCTACATCACTGTGTGCCCTGCCTCTCCTGGCATCACCTGCTACCATTCTCCTCTTCCCCAGTCCATTCACACTAACCTCCTGCTGTCCCTCTGATAGGGCAAGCACCTACTTGTTTTATGGCCTTTGTACTTGTATCCCTTCTGTCTGAAACTCTTTTTCTTAGAGACCCACTTAGGCAACCTTACTTTCTTCAAACCTCTGATTAAGTGTCACCAAATTAAAATGGCCCTCCATGACCACACTAAAATATAGCAAGGCTACCTCCACCTTCGGCACTCTCCATCCCCCTTCTGTTTTTGTCTTTATCCGTAGACATCATCAACACCTAACAAACTAGAGTATATATTTACTGATTTGTTGTTTCTCTCCTTCCATCATACTGTAAGCTCTTTGAAAGTGAATCTCTATCTTCCTGTTTGCTGTTTTCCCAGCATCTAGAACAGTGGCTGGAATATAGGATATGCTCAGGAAATACTGACTGAAATTCATTCATTGAAACAACAGGGTCAAAATAGGACTATTTACACACACACACCCACACACACGCACACACACTACTCCTTTTACCAAAATTTTGCCATCTCTCTAAATAACTCCACTATTGCTCAAGTGGAAAACCTATATGTGTTATCCTTGGTCCAGATTTCCTCATATCCCACATACAATTCTTCAGGAAGTCATGCCCCCTCTACTACAAAATAGATCCTAAATCAGGTCACTTTCTCACCATCTTTACTCCTATATCTCTATTCTGAAACTTCAAGATCATTCACCTAAACTATTGCTTTCTAGTTGCTGTTTGCCCCCTACTTGCCTTCTGCCAGTTATTGCCAGTGTTGATGTCCACCCAGCAGCCAAAGTGACAACTCTAAAGCATAAATCAGAGCACATTGCTGCTACATCCTCGCTTCCCATTACAACAGAATAAAATCTGAACTACATTCCACAGCCCACAGGCTCTGCATTACTCGTCTCTGGCTGCCTCTCATGTCTCATGTCCCTCCATCCTCTACTATTTACTACACTCCAATCACATAATCCCTCTTTCTCTTGAACATGCAAAGCTCATTTCCACCTTTGTTTATTTGCTTTTGATTTTTCTTCTTGAAATACTCTTTCCCCCTATCTTCATATAGCTGCCTCTATCTCACCATTCAGGCCTTAACTAAAGTACCATATCCTACAAAATCCTTACCTAACAGTTCTAGCTAAAGTTATTGATCCATTCCTCCCATTTTTTACACGTTGCCCTATTTTATAATGCTTTATAGAACTTAGTATGTGAATGAGTGAATTAATTACTTAATTACATGTAATTATATCCTCTACTTTTTCATCTCCAGTAGATTGTAAACTCTTTGAGGAACATGACTATTTCTACATTGTTTTCGATTATATTACTAATGTCTATAATAGTACATGGCACATGGTATTACCTACTTCATAATGTCTACCAACATTTATTAAATGGCTAAAATGCACCTTTCTCTGTTCAAAATATGGAGGTTATACAAAAAGGAAAGTAATAAAATACCTATACTGTAAGATAAAAAGATAAATTATTGCAATGCAATGTGATATTCTGTGTTCCCCTCCACATAGCTTCCTAAACATAAACTACATAACTTATGAGAACCCACTAGTCTATTATAGTGGGCTATTGGGCTGTATGGTGAGTACATTGCCCTGTCATTATGACATATGCCTAAACTCTGTAATGTTTTTGGTTCCTGTCATTTTGACAAATTCAAATTTCTCGTTGCTAGCCTCACTGCTTCAAATCTCTTCTTCCAGTTAATTCAAATTGCATCTTCTAAAATCTTCCCTTTTTATCACCATGACTACCTCACCACACTCCTTAAGTTCTTCCTCTGATTGCCTAGGTCTTAATAATTCAATTCAGAAAGTGCTTGAGTGCCTACGAGCACACTGAGTGAATACATCTTGTCTCAGCACTCAAGGCTCCACATCTCTGTACCAACTCTCTCGCTTCTAAGCAGCCCACTTCATTTATTATTTCATATTTCCCCTCCCTTTATGTACTCCTATTTGGAAAGTACTTCCACTCCAAAATCTGCATTCTTTGCTCCCATCTGCTCAGCTAAACCCAGCTTCAGTTCAACTAACAATGAATTCCTAGACAACAAAATACACATTATAAAAAAGCAATTAAATTAGACCTCATCATAATACAAGTTGCCATGACACAAAATTCAATCATTTGTCATCAGTCCTTAAGGTCACATAATACCAAGGTTCCTGTATAATAGTAGTAAAAACATTAAATATGAAAATTTTGATTAAAAGATCAGAATTAAAAAATGAGCTGGCCTATATTTAAAAATTAAGAAGTCACTCCCTTTTTAAAGTAAGATATGTTATTCTGAGACTGTTTTCTGAATAATTGCATAATATAATTCAAAGATTATTCAGTGTTTTGAAGATATTTTGACATTATAATTTATAAGAGGAAGTTTATCATTTCAAATAGGAAAAATGCAGATTATGATAAAACATCTTAAATTGTTTTCAAAAAATTCAAAGTATTTTGAAAGTATTACATGAATCCACTTATTATTATAGCATCCATTTAGGCAGAAAAATTGAGTGCAAAATCTAATATGTTCTAACTCCAACTAAAAATTTGGGATCTTACTGCTCAAAAGTTGCGCAACATTCTGAAACATGAAATGAAGAGATATAAGTATATTTGACTTTGGATACTCAACGTTTTAGTACATTTCTTGGGATATCCCTTTTATTTACTCTTTACCTGAAACAGAAAAGAGTAAAGGAAAATGAGAGATGAACAAAAATGAGTAAATACTATTGTGAAATGTGAAGAATATCATTGTAAATTTTGCTATCACAATAAGTTTAGGAAGGGAAAGAATTGTCATAGTCTAGTATAACTAGAATTTTGTGTGCAGAAGAATATAGCAACATTAACAAAAAAATTCCTAGAATCCAAGTAGCTGTCAAACACATGAAATTAAGTGGGGAAAGCCAGGTCCTAATAAGTCCCAAAGGCTTAAATTTCTTGACTCATACTGATAAAACAAGATAAATCAAATGCCTTTTGTTTACCTTTGCCTTTAAGATAAAGATGTTATTCATACTTATTCCTTTGACCTATTTTCCTATACCATTTCAAATACACTATAAAAATTAAAATCTTAACTGAACTAAATTTACAGTGAAATGCACAGAACAAGTGTATACACCCTGCAACCACGACTAGCTCCATCATCCCAGAAAGTTCCCTCATGTCACTTCTAGACCATCCCCACAACTCCTAAGCAACCACTGTTTCGAATTCTATCACTGTGGATTAGTTTTATCTGTTCCTGCACTTCATAAAATAGAATCATACAGTGCATAATCTTTCGTGCCTGGCTAACTTTTCTCAGAATAATGCTTTCAGGATTCAGGCATGTTGTGGTAAGCATCAATAGTTGATTCTTTTTTACTAATAGGTATTATTTCCCTGAATGAACAGGTCATAATTTGTTTAACCATTTACCTATTGTTGAAAATTTGGGTTGTTTCTAGTTTGGGGCAATTATGAATAAAGCTACTATGAACATTCAAATGCAAGTCTTTTTGTTGAAATGTACTTCTTGGGTAATTAAATTTTTCTTAGGTAAATAAACATCTAGGACTGGAATTACTGGGTCTTAAGTAAGTATACTGGGGGTGCCAGAAAAATGTATACAAGTGGACATTTTGGTCAGCGTTGCTGAAGCAGTAGTTCACCGTAATCAGAAGTGTCTGGACGCTGATGGTAATCACTTTGAGCACCTCTTGCAGAAGTCAAACGTGACTTGCATTCATCTTTTGTTATCGGTATATATTGAGTATCATAACTTTAATACAGTTTTTTCCTTTCTTAAAATGTGTATACATTTTTTTGGCACCCTCTGTACTAACTTTTTAAAAAACTGACAAACTACTTTCCAAAGTGGTTGTACCATTTTGTCCTCCCGTTGGCAAAACATGAGAGCTCCAGTTGCTCCATGTATCACCAACATTTGGTGGTTAGCTTACTTTTAATTTATTTTTTTATTAGTTTCAGGAGTATAAAACGACATATTGATTAGACATTTACCCACCTCAAAAAGTGATAACCCCAACAAGTCTACTACCCATTTGACATCATACACTGCTATTACATTACCATTGACTATCTTCACTATGCTGTACTTTATATCCCATGACTATGAGGTCAGACAATTAAGTTCACGAACTCATCCTAGAAAAAGTGCTACATACCTCATTGCTGAATGTCACTATGGTTATTTTCGAAGTACTCCCCTTGGGAAGCTATGCACGGATGCCAGTGCCTAGTCCACCCTTCAGGGCAATTTTGGAACTCTTTCTGGAATGGCCATCAGAGCTATCGTCGTATTACCCTTGATGTCCTGAATGTCATCAAAATGTCTTCCTGACAATATTCCTTTATTTTGGGGTAAAGAAAGAAGTCACTGGGGGCCACATCAGGTGAGTAGGGAGGGTGTTCCAATACAGTTATTTGTTTACTGTCTCAAAAATCCCTCTGTGTGAGCACAAGAGCCATGAGTTGTTGGCGAAAAGTTCAGGTCGTCTAACTTTTTCATGCAGCATTTGCAGCACTTCCAAATAGTAAACTTGGTTAACGGTTTGTCCAATTGGTACTAATTCATAATGAATAATCCTTCTGATATCAAAAAAGGTTAGCAACATCCTTGCAACAAGTGCATGAGCTTAATTGTCTGACCTCGTACATACTATTTTAAAATAGAGTTGACATTCCATATTATTTTATATTAGTTTCAGGTGTACAGTGTAGTGGTTAAGCATTTGTATAATTTATGAAGTGATCCCCCCAATAAAGTGGTTAGCTTTTTAATTGTAGGCATTCTAGTGGGGATAATACGGTGTTTCTTTGTGGTTTTAATTTGCATTGTCCTAATGACTAAAAATGTTGATACCTTTTCAAGTGTTTATTGGCCCTTCCTATATCATTTTTTTGTGTGTGAATTGTCTGTTCAGATCTTTTGCCCAATTTCTTTAAATGATTCGTTTGTCATTTTACTATTGATCCATAGGAATTGTTAAAAATATATTCTGGAAACAAATCCTTTATGAGATTTTATATTACAAATATTTCTTCCAGCACGTGATTTACCTTTTCATTGTCCTAGTACTGTCTTTGGACAATCAGAATTTTAAAATTTTGATTAAGACTGATTTACCATATTTTTTTTTTTCTTTTATAATTAACACTTTCTGGTTCCTGTCTAATAAGTTTCACCCACCCCAAAGTGTAAAATATATTCTTTTGTTTTTTCCAGAAGTTTTATGGCTTTAGCTTATATGTTTAAATCTGTAATTCTCTCAAATTAATTTTTGTTGGTATGAAATAGAACATAATGGTTATTTTTTTCCACATATTAACATTAATTACTAAATTTTAAGTTAAAGATCTTGGGTGAGAAACATAAAAACACAATACACCTAATTACCAACACTTAAAAATGGTATATTTTCTTTTACATTTGCCAGCCTCCTTTTTGTTGTTGTTAATGTAGCTCATGTCTACATAAGAATAGTCCAGACAGAAGTGGTATAAAAATGGTTCACAGGCCTAGGGAGGGCAAACCAGTTGTGCCCTTTGTGGCTGACCAAATTCCACTTTTTCTGAGAATATTTGCTGGATGGCCCAAGCTTAGGAGGTTTCATAGGAGATCTCACACATCCTGAGGTCCACATGCATACTGAGCAAATTGCATCATCTGCTGCCCTTATGAAATGCACTGACATTGCCAATGATTTGAGCTTCCACCCAGAAGTCCACTTTTGCCACCACCTGCAAAATGTGCAGCTGCCCTCCTGGATGGTGGATCTATGGCATGGTCACCAGCCTTCTTTTTAATGAAGATACCACAATGTTATTTTGTAGCCCTCTTTTAAATATTTAAATACACTGCAGTGCTATTTTGCAGGGATTTGTTTTAAATTCTACAAAATAAAATAACCAACATAAAAACTAACACTTAAAAATATCTAATTATGGAATCTCATTATTTTACTGAAATGTTTTTAAATCTGTGATTTCTATTTAATTTAGGTACACACCAGACTTTTCACTTTAGGGAAACCACAAACTGCACTGTAATAAAAAGGGAAAAAAAAAAAAAAAACTGTGTGAGAGTGAAGAATTTTATCTTGTTCAAGGCCTAACAAAAGAAAGAGAGTTGTTCTAAGCAGCTAACACAGCCAAGCTATAAGGTGTACCTATTAGCAAAATCAAATCTTGTCAATAAATCAACCAAGGGAAAAATGAACCATGGTTCATTTGTACCTTTATAGCATAGATGTTAGCTGGTTCATGATCACGTGGTCAATAAAATATTTTAGGAGAAACCGATACAATTTTGCAATGGTGTACTGATGTCCAGACGTTTTGAATGACTTACAAACAAGAGTCACCAAGTCTGATTCTCTGAGCAATCAGATATTTATATTGTATGAAAGTTTTTGCTTTTATCATATTTGATTTTTATGCAGCACTAATGTAAAGTATTTCAGAATAGGAAGCTAATTCATGATTTTTGTGTAAAACTCATACACCTGGTACAAAGTGTTGTATTCAAAGAAACAAAATGCAGCATCCAAAAGTAATTAAAAGTAATTCTAATTCTTAGTTTTACCTCTTGAAAAATATTAAAGGAGATCCAGTTTATAACCCACTTCTTTAAGATCTTCTCTGTTTTTTCCTCATTCCTGTTGATTTCCAATTTCCCCCACTCCTTAATTCTCCCCACTCTCACGTTTAACTCTCTTCCCTAAACCTTCTTCCCTATATTTCTGTCTCTTAATAGGACTTTCCCTTTCCTTTCCCTCTTTCTTTTTATCCCCTACTATTCTGTTTTTCTCTCTTCATGCAAGTATCCATCCGTGACTCTATTTATTGTTCAGGCTCTAAAGATTTTGCCAATCTACAAAGTAAATTGGTTAGGCAGAGGAACAGAGAAAAATATGTCTCTCACACATGAATATTTTCTGTCCCTGTTACATACATATCAGCTCTCTTCAGAAAATCTCAAGATATTTTAAGTTACTCAGCATTCCAGTGTACCTCCAGCTAGTAGTTATCTGTCAATCAAATTTGACAGAAAGGCTGAGGTTAAGCAATTTTCTCAATTAAATTGAGGATAATAAGAAATTTGGCTTAGGGCACTGAATCCCAAATTAAAACATTTCCCCAGTGAACACCAAGCTTTACATTTAAGGCTCTACATATACAAACACACCTTACTCATCTTCAAAACTGCTTTCACTAGCATTATAAAGTTTCTCCACTTGAACAAAATGAAGGATCTTGATGAAAACAAAATTAAATCTATGATAACAATTTTGTTCAGTCACTGGATGAATATGTGCCAGTTTTTTCACAGGACAAATATGCAATTCTGATCATGGATTCTTAAAGAATCATTTCCAATTACACTGCCGGATAAATAAGAAAAAATATAAAAACCTGTATCTCCATATCTTAGGGATCATAAGATTCAAGATGATTTTGTATAAAGCATAGGGCCACTAGGTGTTCCCTCGCTAGAATATAAAGGCCACAACTTAAAATAATCTACATAATTTTTCAGATAAGATAATAGTGGAATCTGTGACAAGGAAATGATATAGTCTACTTCTAATGAGTGACTCCAAATACTTAATTCTACATGATCTATATTGGCAGCATCAAGACCCCAAGGACAGTAAATACCAGAGAGAGTTTCACCGTCTTATGAAAGACCACTATAGTGCTACATGTGCCCGGGCTAAAAGATCCTAAAATGAAATATGGTTTTACTACCTCTAGAAAAGATGTATGAGAGTAGAAGTGAAAAATCAATATATACACTAGTTTCCAAGGTGTAAAGATATATGAATTTTGAGTTTTAATTAAAAAGCCATCTCCTTCAGGAAGCTTCCCATGATAAAAATTAAAGCCTTTTCCACCTTATTTATATTCAGTGTTCTTAGCACTTTATTCATATGTGATTGGGCAAATAATATAGCTAGTACTCAATGCCTGTTTGAGTTCTTTGATGTCACGCAAGCCTATAAGCGATATAGGTATAGGGTGTTTAAAAGTATTATAACATTAAATATATACTTTTGATCTCTACTGTCATGAAATGTTTTTTAACTGTAAGTCTGAGAAGTGTGAACAATAATGACAGAAATTTGTAGCCTGCCTTAAAACAATGTTAGAATTTTTGTCTTGTCAAATTTATTTAGTTAATTCATATTTAAATTATGTTTCCTTTTTCTATGATCAATGATATTCTAGTTCCTTAAAATTACCAGACAATATTTCTATATTTTCCTAGTAACTATCTCTACCCTCCAGCCACTAATTATTTCAAACCAATCTCACTCTTTTCAAATTGTATGCCCTTTCCCACCAACTCCTAATTCTCAGAAAATAAATTCATCTCATTCACAAAGAGTATAGAATCTGTTTGTAGTAGTCAGGGTACAATCTAAACTGCTATAACAAAGAGGCCCTAAAACCCAGTACTTAAACAAGATAAATGATTATTTGCTTCTGATATAACATGTAGAGACAAATTGGCAAGCAGACTAGGTTCTGCTCAGGAAGACAGCTAGGACCCCAAACTGACAGGTTGTCTCATGCCCTCACGTGATGAAAACATGTGGTGTCCAAGACGAGCTGCCATTTTAGTCAGTGTCCTGCAGGTGGAAGGAGAAAGGGCAATCCTTGCAAGCCACTTTATCCTTCCCGGAAGATGTGGACATCCTTCCATTCACATCCCATTGGACCAAACATAGTCACATAACTACATTTAACTACAAGGAGGCCATGTGCCTAGTTAAAATTCAGGGAGTTCAGTTATTAATAAGAATAAAAGGAAAATTAATACCAGAGGACAATTTGGCACTTTCCATCAAAACCAATAGATAGGAATTTTTCAAATTATTTCCACAAATTATAACTTTTAACCCTAACCGTAAACCACAAAAAAGGTACCTGTATTCATACCTATTCCTTCTTATTCCCTTCAGTTAGTGGAAGATCTATTTATCCTCCTTTCATCTTGAATCTATCTGATCTCATTTTCTAGAAGTTATGATACATTTCCTCTATCATTTATTCTCTTTCTCCTGTAACATCAAGTACTTTGTGTCTGCTAGCTCTGTCCAATTGGAATTTGCACATTTAGATCTCTTCTGTTTCCATTTTTTAATTCCCTACAGCTATTCTATTACCCCCCTCATAAACTTAAATCCCTCTAAAGTAGATAGACATGCTGTTCTATGAACAAACTCATCAGAATCACCTTGGAAACATTCTAAAACTTCAGATACCTGGATCTTATTCTGGAGAAAGTCAATTCAATAAGTCTATCATAGCACAGGATCTATATATATTTTTTAAGATTTTTATTAACATGATTAGGAGAAAGAAGATATCCAAGATGGTGGAGTAGATAAATGCTGTATTTGCCTTATCCCATGAACACATCAAAATTACAACTAACTTATAGAATAATAAACATGGAGAACCACGTGAAGCCTCGCTGAACAGAAGTTTTATGACCAAGGATATAAAGAAGCCACATCGAGACTTATAGGAGGGGCAGAGATACAGATTGGGCAGGCCCCAAACCTCAGTGTGGTGGTTGAAAACTGGGAGGGATATCTCAGCTACAGAGGTTCTCCACAAAAAAGCGAGGAACCTGAGACCCACACCAGGCTCCTCTGCCCAGAGTACTGGTACTGGGAGGAGGAGCCCCCACAACATCTGGCTGTGAAAAACAGTGGGGATTCTAACCATGCAGGTGCGACAGAAGGCTGCAGGAAACCCAGACATCTTCTTAAAGAGACCATGCACAGATTAACTTGGTCGCAGGTACTCATCCTGGGCTCCAATGGAGAGACAGTGACTCAGGAGGCATCTGAGGCATATGGGACAGTGGGGAGAGGGGAGACTGAAGTGTATGGCTTTGGGCCTCCTCCTATGCAGCCAGCAGGTGGATACCATCTTTCCTGTGTTGATCCCTCCCCCCATGCCCATGGCCAAAATGAATGTGAATTAATCTGGTGAGCTTTGCTTGTTGCATCTTGGTGACTCACTGAGACACCCCCTCACCCACCCCCATATACACACCCAACTCAAAAGGCTTTATCAACAGCTGAATCTTATGAGAGCTGGCAGCAGGCCTCAGAGTGTCCTGGTTTTTTGCAGAGCTACCCCAGGCTCATTACTGATGGCATCCATCTTTGGTTCACAGTGTGGCCTCTCCCAGGAGCCTCCAGGTTCCATAAAGGCAGTGAACAACTACAGATCGCTTTGTAGCTCCTACCAGTTAGTTCCTGGCCAGTCACAAACAGTTGCTTGCACAGCAGACCCTGCCAACAGGCCCCAGAACTAACATACTTGAAAGCTGGCTTCAGACACAGCACAGCACCAACCAATTAACCCCACAAGTGGCAAATCCAAAGGGTGGTCTCATCAGACAGCAGAATCCATGGAGGAATCCCACTCCCTGGGGTAAGCCCCTCACACAGCAGCCTGTAAACAGTGGATGGGATGTGGCCAAACCCCACAGCCAGACAGACTGAGAGTCAATCCCAGCCACTGATGTGCCAATAGCAATCAAGGCTCAACCATAACAAGAGGGCACACATAACCCACACAAGAGACACTCCTGGAGCACTCAGCAGAGGTGACCAGGGAGAGAATATCACTGGGCCCCACAGGGCACTTACTATTAGGTTGGTGCAGACGTAATTGTGGTTTAAAAGGTTAAAAATAATTACAAAAACTGCAATTACTTTTGTACCAACCTAATGCTTAAGGCCACCCAACAAGACTGGGAGACATAGCAGATCTACCTAATACACAGAAACAAGCACAGAGACACAGCAAAAATGAGGAAATAAGAAATACATCCCAAATGAAAGAACAGGATAAAACTCCAGAAGTATTAAACAAAATGGAGGCAAGCAACCTACCAGAGACAGAGTTCAAACCAACGGTTATAAGGATGCTAAAGGAACTTAGTGAGAACTTCAACAGAGATAGCAAGAATAAAAAAGGACATAGAAACCATAAAACAGAACCAGTCAGAAGTGAAGAATACAATAACTGAAATGAAGAATGCACTAGATACAATCACCCACAGAATAGATGAGACAGAGGATCGAATTTTGGTGTGATCATGAGAGGAGGTGAGCACAGCGTTCACTTCTGCCATCTTGACCAGTAAAACCTAGGATCTATATTTCTTAAGCCCCCAGATAATCCTAAATGTACCCAGGATTTCAAACTCCTAGTATGCTCTCCATCTGTACTTCCTCAGTTCTTCATCACAGACCCAATTCTGTTTCCATGCTTACTAGTCCACTGGGAAGACTATAAAAATTATGCCTCTATCTACCTGTTTGGACAGGCTAGAAAATCACAGTCAATCTTGACTCCTATTTCTTCTTTGCCCGCTCACCATCATACTAATCATTAATCTCCTCTCTATTGCTACAGATAACATTTATTGATTGAAGATTACATTTACTGGTTGAAGCGTTTCATACATATTAGCTACTTTATTCCTCTTAATCCTAATTGGCTGGTACTATCATCACCAATTTATAAATGGGACACTGAAATCCAGAAAGGCTAAAAGAGCCCAGCAGTACAGTGTTAGGTAAGAGGCAGCACCATGATTTGGACAATGTCTGACTCTGAGTCTATGGTCTTAATTCTAAACTGCTTCTTTTTCCCCTAAATATCTCTGTAAATTGCTCAAATCTCACCAACTTAGTTTCTACCACATTATCTCTTCCCTGGTTTAATAAAGTGGCCTCTAACTAGTCTGAAAGCCTCCACTTTGTGCTCTCCAACCAGAGATGTGCTTGTGTCATCTCACTAGAGAACCTATTCATATCTGCTCTTTAGAGTAAACCATGGCCATCTCTTTTCATCTTTACACTAAGAAACACCATACTGGTAGCTTTAAATCAGCACAGTGGAAATATTTACACCACAGAAATGGGCAAATACCACAAGTCATGGTTTTTTGTTCCCCTGAAGAGCCAGTTTTAAACATTTGTTAACACACCACTGTCTCCAATTCATTCATTGCATACCAGTCAGACCTTTTAATCCACAAGGCCAATCATGATCATGTAATCAACTTTTCAAACTTCAAAGTCTGGACCAGTTGTCTCTCATGTGATCTTAGAGGGCCTTGAACTTCCTCTTCCTACCAGTTATCACACTGTGTTGCATTAGCCTGTTTACTTGTTTTCATTCCCCAATAAGACTGTTTAAGGATGAAAAGTATTCTTTTCATTGTATTCCTAGCAACTAAAACAATGCCTGACACATAATTACTGCTTAAAAACTATGTGTGGAATAAATGAATGAAATAATAAATAAAAGTGCTTTCCCCAAATACTTGCCAATCCTCACATTCCTCCTCTTAAGCAATATCCTAAATACCCTTTATTCCTCAATTCATGAACTGCACATTCCAGTATTTTACGGATTACAGATAATCTATCCATTCCCAAATCACATTTTTAAAAAGACAGCAATAAACTTGACTAGGCTCTTAAATATTAGAAATAGCTACCTTCATCAAAGTCACTAAAAATGCTATTTTGCATTTTATTTGCTCATATTGTACAAAGTTTTGCTTGGAATAGAATTGCACCTCAGCTTCCACTCTGCAAAAGTCTTCTGGGAAAGAAAGTAGCCTTTGACCATTAGCTTCTGTAGCTGGAGAAGTGCCCAAAAATCTGAATATGCTGCTGATACTTAAAATAAAGTCTTCTCCATTATTTATATAATAAGTGTTGCTTTAGAAGCTTTATTTCACAGATGAGTACAGCACAATTAATGCAATTTACAAATCCCACTTATAACTAGAATTTTGACATAATCTACTTCCAAATTCTAACCCCCAAGAAACTTAACAAAAGTTCAATGTCTTTATTTATAAATGGCACCCCCAAAAACAAAACAACAACAACAACAAAAACCCACAACAATAACAGTGTTTTAATTAGAATAGCTTACCTCAGCATCTTAGAGCCTCTTTTCCAAGTGGTACTACTTTGACTAACTTCGCTTTATCTCATATTCAAATATGACTTTATTTCTCAGCCCCTTTTAATTTAGAAGCCGTTCACTGACATAGTCTATTCAAATATTATTAATAAGTCAATTTTTTAAAACAAAAATGTACTGGTTATCTACGGTGTGCCTAACCCTGTTTTATGCATTGAAAAACCAGAAATAAAAAGATCATAAAAGATTCCTTCCTCCCAGGAGCTTATGTTACAGTAAGGGAGAAAGACTAAACATATAAACAAATAAACTACATACTTTCAGAGAGTAATTAGTGCTACAATGAAAATGAAGGAAGGCAATCTGATGGAAGGCAGACATGCCAGGTCAGGTAGTGAGCAGGACAGGGTAGGCAATTTTAGATACGATTATCAGAAAAGGTTTCTCTGAAGCTATGACATATAAATTTTGATGAGAAAAAAGACAGCCACATGTATATTGCATAGAAATGGATTTCAGGCAGAGGGAATGCCCTGAGGTATATATTAGTATAGTATGACAAAAAGAAATGATAGAATAGTGATTTCAAATCGCATGGTATCCTATCATATTTACTTTTATTTTCTTCAAGAAAATACATATTCCTAGTGTTAATTATTAGCTCATTAAACTACTGATGTGAAGTCCCTGCACACAGAGTTGGGAAGAGACACACAGTGGAACACCATTACAGAGTATTTCAACGACACAGATACAACAGACATAAATAACCACAAGAGTATGAATAAAATAATAACAATAGTAAAGTGTAATTTAAAACATTTAGAGGGGTGGCCAGTTAGCTCAGTGGGTTAGAGTGTGGTGCTTATAACACCAAGATTGCTGGTTCGATCCCCACATGGGCCACTATGAGCTGCGCCCTCCTTAAAACAAAACCAAAAAAAATTAAGAAATGATGATTCTTGAGTTTTTATTATCACTGTTTTTGATAGTATGCATTTAACTGTGAGTCTATACAATTTAATCAACTTAATTTTTAATAATGGCTGTGTTTAATAACTAGGTGACAAAATTCCTTAGAATTTAATAATTGTTTCTTGCAAGCTGGTACAAGCCAGCTCCAACACAGCACTACTGCATGCTTTCTCTGAGTGAGGGCTCTTCAATCTGTCCAGAAACCAAAAAGGATTTATAGAAATATTTTGTGTCCTGCTCTATGCTGCCAAACTGCTTTTCTCACTTCCCCATCACCCACCTTAAAACAAATGGGGAAAAAAAAGAAAAAAGAAAATATAAAAAAATTGTTTGTAGACATAATATATCCTGGGAAGTAAACTGAGTTTTTTGTTTGTTTTATGATTTCTTATATATTAATGCTAAGATTTATTTATTAATACAGGGTTCCAGGATTCCATGCTAATTGTTTAAAAGCAATCATATAACAAACCTAATACTAAGATGCTTTTTAAAGTGCCTAAGTGTTGACATAAAAATTAATGATTGTGTGATGATGGCTAAGCAGAAGGTAACTTTTTAAAAATCGCTAAGTTCTATTTGCAAAAGCAAAGAACATAAGATGGGATGTTAAATAACCAGCATTACCATGTTCCAAGTCAATAAATATAAGAGCACTGCTAGAATTAAACACTGGCTTATCATGAATAGGTAATTTTTTTTATTTTCCTACCTTTAGCCATACCTTCTCTATCACCCATCGAAATTTAACCTCATTAACAAATGGTTTACCAAACATTAAAAATTTTCACTGTCTGTTGGGGGCCTAGAGCAGATATTACTAATTATTTTTTAAGAGGAAACAAACACACACAAACAACATGTAATATTACTCCTAAGGTTGCAAAAAATTAAGGAGAGTATGAACTTTCTAGTTGGTTCTCTAGCATAAGGGGCAAAGGGTTTAAATAATAATAAAAATAATAAATCATACTTAATATATATAACTTATATATGAAACACAAAAGTATAAAATAATGATGGTTTTTTTTAAATACGTACTTCAGTTAAAATCAAAACATACAAAGTATAAAAGATCATCAGCTTACACAAGGACAATTGCAAAGTCGTTTTCTTTAATAATGATTTGTCTACATCATCACTTTGGCATATGTTTTACTCATATCAAAAGACAGATGTACAGTTTTACATATGGAGGATTTGTTTAAATGAGCTGTACATAGTATCACAAAGCCTAGGTTAGTAGCCAAATTGGCCCGAAGGCCTTACTAACAAATGTAGCTTTCAAGAACAGCAAAACGAATGGCCTGGATACTCATTAAATTGACAGCATTGGCGATAATTCACTAACTCCCAGTGTGGCACTACATTTTGTATCAGAACAAAGATTGCCTTTGGCTATAGTGTCTACGCCAAAATAGAGACATAGTGGCCGGCTCATCTTTCACTAAGTTTATTAAACATCAGATGGAACACTTAGTTGTGTGTGCTTTAGGGAACAGATTATACTCTAAAGCTCAGAAACTTAGTCACTGAAAGGCAAGAGCAACTTATATATGGTTCAGGAATCCATACGTTAGATATTTTGCAATATAACAAAACCAGTTATTAAAAAATAAAATGTACTAAATATTGGAAATATTAGCTTACTTTTAAAAAAAATTATAATTAAAAAATAAAACATAGCCACATTAAACAACTGATCGACGTTAACATCACTAATAACATGACATATTGACATATTATATACTCCCTGATAGAATGCCCTGAAAAGGGCATTCTTCTTCCAAACTCATAATCTCAATGAAATCATAAGAAAACATTAGATAAGCTCAAACTAAAGAATGTTCTACAAAATATTTGACCATTATTCATCCAAAGTATCAAAGTCACGGGAGGCAAAGAAAGACAAAGGAACCTACACAGATTGAAGGTGATTGCAGAGACACGGTAAGGATCCTGGAATGGCTCTTGGAATAGAGAAAGGACATTAGTGGAAGAACTGGGAAATGTGATTCAAGCCTGTAGTTTATTAATAGTGATGTATCAATGTTAATTTCTTCATTTTGCTCATTGTACCATGGCTATTGAAAATGTTACCCTAGGGGAAACTGAGTAAAGACTATATATGGAAACTGTACTCTCTTGGTAAACCTTCTGTAAATCTAACATTACATCAAAACTACAAGTGAAAAAAATACATGAATTTATAAACATAAAATATAGAGAAAACAGATATTACATAAATTTTATCATCAAACAAACATTTGATAGTTGATTTGTTGTTTGTTGACATGTCATTTTCTCCTTTTTTTTTCTTTCTGTTTTTCACACTAAACCTCTGAACACTCACTCATCTTTGGCGAGACTGAGTGATATGGAGAAAGCACACATTCTGCAACCTGAGTGCCTCGCTTCAGAGTCTGCCATTTACTGTGTGGTTTGGGGCAAATAAACTTCTTGAGCCCTGTTTCTTTGTTGTACAAATGGGAAGAAGAACATCTACCACATAGAGTTGTAAGAATGAGTAAATTGATATATGCAAAACACTTCGAACAGTGTGTGCATAAAGTGAGCACCATTTGACAGAAATATCAAAATAATTTGGAGGCAGAGTAATGTCTCCCACTCGAGAAAGCAAAATGAAATATCTGTTTCCCTCTCTTCATTCCCTTGCTGTAATGAAGCTGATATCACTGGAATTTTTAATGTGTGAAGGGGCAGCATTAAGCAGATTCAAGCAGGCAGAAAGTTCCCAGCCCCGACATTCTAGCCAATCTCTCCCCAGGTGAAAATCAGGCTGTGCTCTCAACTGCCTACCTTTTTGTTTCCTGGCCATCTTCCCACCTTGGGAAGCTCCTGCTGTTCTATGGACCATCATATGTCCTTCCAACAAATCCCTGAGCTCTGAACCATCATATGTCCCTGTGCAAATCCCTGTGCTATCAAGTTAATAAATGCTAGGTTCTATCATTTGCAGCCAACCACACACATGCTGTATGTGTGCCCCTCTGATAATGCTATCCAGTGACTCAGTTTCTAAAGTCTGGGAGGAGAGGGATCCCTGAGTCTTCCTTCTGAAAATGTGGTCCTCAGATCACACTTCGGGTGAAAAGGAATGAAGTTTGCTGAGTAAAGGAAATCCCACTGGATTGCAAGGTCCTTGAGGAAAGACACACACAGTCTCTCAACCATGTCCCCACTGCCCATCATGCAAGTTCTCTTCAGTCTTAGTGTAAGTAATAAATAAAGGTGGACTCCTGTTATTAATGGGGATTTGACTGCCTGTTATAACAATACAACTATTGATTGGAGTGGTGTAAAACACGGCTCATAGTTTGGGTTTTTTCTCAAGACAACACATTGTATGCATGTTAAACACTGAAAGTTCAATCTGCACCCATTGATGGGTGCCTCATGGACTTTGGTACTAGAGAATGGCCATGGTATCTTTGTGTTGTACATGTGGAACAAACTCTTTGGGAAGATGGAATAACTACTGAAAGGCCTAGATTACCACTCAAATTCAATATTAATTGATACAAACTCAGGACAAATTTACTTGGCCTCACAAGAAAAACTCAATTAATAATTTAGATTATCAGATTATGAAATTAAACTACTCCTTGGGCTCAGATTAGGTAAAATTTCACAAGAAACTACAAAACAATACTCAAATAGTTTATTTGAAAATGCATGAAAAAGTCTCCATAACAGTTTGTGAATTTAACGAGTATGTTGTGCATTGCTGATCAAGGATTTTAATCAAAAATCATTCTATGGGTATAATATGTTTAAAGATATTCCCTCAAGACAAATACTGTGTTAATTTTTTAATTGATCCTACTGTAATTCTGATACTTTCTTGGACTTACTGGATGTTTACACAACTGCTCAGAAAAAGTAGAAACGGCAATGGAGATAATTAAGCAACTGTACAATTGTAACAAAAATGGGAAATTGCCTGGATAAATACAGACCTATAAAAACACTTTATTTTAAAGTTTCCCTAGTACCAGAGGGAAGAATACTCCTCTCCCTCCCTTAGGATTTCCCTTAGGAAACTTGAAATTTTAAATGTTTTCTGTTTCTTTGAGATGTATATAAATCTTTCTAAAAGCTTAAGAAGCTTCATGCCAGTTCTTCATTCCAGGAATTTATTTCTTGGAGGCCTCAGAGCCACTTCTTTGAAATGTGAATTTCTAAAAGGATGGGTGGCATTCTGTCCCCAGTCTCAGTAGGAATTAAACCTAAGTGTCTGGCTTCATAATGTTACTTCCTGCTTGCCATAAGGAAACAAGAAGTTTTATTTTTCCTTTGATAAAGACAATTAACATATATATCATGGATTGTATCTGCCTAACTATATAAAAGTGTGAGCTTTTTTACATCCTTTGCCATCTCCTTAATGGATTGCCCGTGATATGCATCTCAGGCTGATTTAATGCTTATTCAACAATAAAACTTTCATTCTTTTCTATAAAGAGAGGATTCACTGGGATGGTGGATTTCATTTTTAATTAATTTCCCCTATATATAATAATATATAATATTATATGTAATACATATAGTAATATATAATGCATATATGTAATATTATATGTCTCACATGTAACATATATAATATATATTTGTAATTATTTATATATATTACACACACACACACACACACACACACACACACACACATATACACAGCTTAGTAGTAAGGGGTACAGTAAGAATGATTCCTATAAAAGCTAGTTAACTTCCCGCTGAATAAACCCATGCCCAGTTCTGAAAAGCCATGTAGGATATGCCATCAGACACAGAAACATTAAATAAAACAAAAACTGATCAATGTAAGCTACCAGCAGTGCTGGGGGAAGCAAATAAAACAACACTTCTCAATAATGTGGGGTTTTTTTATGTTGATTCAGTATCACTCTGATACCAACGTATGGTGCACTAGAGAAATGAATTTCCAACACACAAGAGAATAGTGTCCTTATGACGTGATAGCATGCAGTGAACGACAAACACTTTGAAGGAATTACCCATATAAGATGGTAAAATAAAATAAATCACCCAGAAGGCTGGGGCCATGCCAATTTTAACTCATTTTTTACAGCATTCTGTGAAGGTACCAAAGAAACTTTCAATGTTTAAGGAGATGATTTGACAAGGGGGAGTGATCATAAGGGTTGCGTGCCGAGACATATGGTTTTGTGCAGCCGAGAAAGAAGTGCATTCATGATGGTTTATAAAGCTAAGAAGCCCTTTGATGGTTAGTTTCCTGCAGTGCAAGTCATCAATAAAAGATGTTTTCACATGTTTTTCTATTCTTGTGTACAAATTGTATGAAATAAAGAATATTTCCTGGACTATGGTCTGTAGTACACCAATGTCCCATGAGATATTATTTATACTTCATGAAGAAAAAAGGGGGATAAATTTTCTGTGGTCAGATAAATCTGGGAACATCCCCCACCCTTTGAAGTTTTACAATCTAGGTAAGTACATTAAAGGCTATGAGAAGACATGCAGTAAACAAACTCAATTAATCAGAACTCCCCAAATTATCAGACTATGAATTCTCCTCCCTGTTCTTTTCACCCATTCAATAACAATAAAAGAGCCATCACTTATTGGGCACTTACTCTATGTCACAATTTTATGAACTACTTTCCATGAAAGATTCACTTAATCCTCATAAAAATCTTATGAGGAACATACTATCATCATCCTCTTCATTTTACAAATGAAGAAACTGGAGGCTTAGGAAGGTTAAGTAAGTCACCCAGAGTCACCCAGCCTGTGGTAGAGGAGGAACTTGAATCTATAAAGCTTGCCTCTAGCGACTTTGCTTACCTGCCTCTCCTGTTAGTAAAGAGCTGTGCCTGCTCAGTCCCTTCACTACCTCAGGAAGGTTACTGTTTTTCCTTCACTTGTGCTCAGGAATCGCTGAAAGATTTCTGCTCCATGGTTGGGTGGAGTTATGTGCCCTGATTTCCGTATCTATCAGCGGCACTATCATTTCACCATCCCTTTGCGTTTTAGCAGCGCTCCTCAAGTTTGTCTTCCACAGTACTCTGTGCCTCTGTTTCCTCATCTAGATAATAGAAATAATACCACCTGCCTCATAGGTGATTTTGAGCCCTTAACAAACTATGATCTAAAGTGAGAAGTTCCTTGAATAGCAGCAACCAGTTTTTGAGTCGGTAGATCTTTATTTTTGCCAGGGTATGAAATGACAAAGAAACTAAGGGTCTTCATACCTACTTTCACAAGAGCAAGTGTTTTTCTTTTTTCTTTTTAAAACACATTTTAATTAAATTTATTGGGGTGACATTCGTGAGTAACATTACATAGGTTTCAAGTGTACGTCTCTATAGTACATCGTCTATGCATTGCATTGTGTGTTCACCCCCCAGAGTCACCTTTTTTCTTTCTTGCCATAGAGACTGTTCCTTTTTTTCAGTCTTGTTTCTATGGCCTTGCAATGGAAAGTCCCATGAAATGTAGCAAGAGTAAATTGTCAGTCCTTATTTTTGTTTCTGTGGTGACTTTTTGTGTTTTCCTGTTTTTTGTAGATATTTAAGTTGGCAGGTGGGAATGAGTGCATTTAAGGAAGCCAGTGCGATGCTATTTTTAATCAAAATCATGGACTCTTGCTTTTAAAGGATATTCTGCAACAAAATGTGCATCTTCTAAAAATACTTGTGAGATTTTCTTGCAGTTCCTTACTTAAATTCAAGGAGATTTACTTATTTGAAGTCATGTAAGTTCAATGTCATTTCATTAATGAATTGCAGAGAAGCCTAACATCTGTATAGTTACATCTACTGTTAAAGAACTGTATGGGCCAACAAATCAAATCACTGCCAATTGTCAGTTTGTATCACTTGATCTGTATTATATAGCAGTAGATTACAAGTGGATTGCTTCATACTCTTTGGATCTAAAGCTGACCTGTCTGGTGCCTGGGGCAGCAATGGCTTTCTAGCCTAGATCAGTGTCTCTCATAAAGGGTTGTGGGGAGGTGGTCTTACCACCTTATTTCCACAGAGATTCTGTTATTGATCTCTCCTGTCACTGACTAGAGAGGCAGTGTTACTGAATTGTCATAAATGATAATAATTATCGCAACTAACACTTGTAGTGCTTACTCTGTTCCAGTCTCTCTTCTAAACACATATATATTCATTTAATTTTATTCTCAAAGCAACCATATGAGGTAAGTTCTATTATTATCCCCATTTTACAGACGAGGAAACTGGGGCAGAGAAAAGTGAAGAAACTTGCCCAAGTTCACACAGCTAGTAAATGGTGCAGCAGAGATTCAAATCCAGGTAGCCTGGCTCTTGAGTTCTTGCTCTTAATCTCAAGGGTGTGCTGGATGAGAGTGGTGTGGAATTCTGCAGGGTACATGGGGTGTGAGGTGGGAAGGAAGGTCATCATCTCTGGGATCTACTCCCCCTTCCATCTCCACACCCAAGAAAAGCCTTATGCAGAGTAACCCTGCTGACTTGTTGATAATTTTTGGTGTCTGCAAAGACTAATGGGAAAGCAATTTAAAGGCTGAACCAACAAGATATGGAAACTGATGGATAGAGAACAAGTTAGAGCCTGTTTGGTAGAATGCAGTTAACAGAAATAGAGAATCAGATCTGCCTTCAGGGGCCTTAAGTTGCATCCAGGAAAGACCAGAATATAAACACACCATTTTGAATTCAATGAAGAAAATAGTATGATTTGCTCCAGGTGTTATAAGAGGAAAAAGGAGGAGCATTTATCTAGCTGGACAGGAATGATCATCAAGGAAAGTGTAAAATAGCAAAATCCATTTTCTAGAATCATAGACCAATAAATCCAGTATTTCCCCTTTATAATCAATCAACAAAAACTTTTCCAAGTGTTGTCTCTATTTGTCAAAAGTTAAATAGAAGCACTGCAATTGTAGTAAAGGTGATTCTTGTTTTCGGTTTTCTAAATATCTATTAATTATGAACTATTTCTATCAAAATTCTTATCCATAAACTTTTTGAATTTTGCTCTTTTTTTAACCAAGAAACGGGCCATATAAACTCTGCATGCAATCTAAATATATTCTTGCCCTTTTTTATGATAATCTTAAGAACATTCATCACCAAACAGAAAACACAGCTGCCATCCTTTTAGAAAAGTCATGCATAATGGTTTAATCTACATTTCCAAACATCAGGTGTTCTAAAAAGCTCAGGAGAGTCAAGTTAACTTTATTATACCTAAACGTTTGAGGCATAATGCAATTTTCATTGTTTAAATGCTTACATTAAAATTATTTCCATTAATCTATAAATTGCACACTACTGTATAAATATGCCTAATGCATTTTTTAAAATAACTAACCACTACCAGTTATAATTCAAGTTCAGGGTGGTCTTCAATGAGGTTGGTGATATCTAGAACCAAGCTATAGTCTGGAATTTGTCTAAAAATATGATCTAATGTGTCTGCATTGTTCATATTCTTGTAATAAAAGTGTGAATCACTGAATTGGATCACTGAGGCTTCTAAATATATGGAAAAGAAAATCTAACATGAGGAAATACTAAAAAATGAAGAGATTGGATACATACAGTCTTCTAAGTTTACCACTGGAGACATGATAACCAAGACCAAGGAAATTGTAAGCTATGGAAGAATGACACCACCGGTGAGGAAAGCACTGGACTGCGTTCCAGGTATCCCACCTCTAGCTCTAGTTTTGTCACCTCCTGAGTCCTGGCCCTCAACTTCCTCATGTATAAAATAAGGCATTGGACGAGATGAACACCAATGTCAAACGCTAAATCTAAAATTCTAAACTCTGCGTTTGTTGTCTTAAATTCTGCATTTATGTCATATGGGAAAGTGCATGCTTTTCACTACTAAAAAATGTAGTCTAATTTCGTGTGGTTTCAGAATATCTTTCAACTATTTTCTAAAACAGAAATGGGCTGCATTTTACCCAGTGCAAGATAATTAATCACAGCCATGCTACTAGCCTAATGCTTTGGGGAGATACTAGAGATTACCTGAATTGCTTCTTTAGGGAACAATAAGACTAAGCAATCATTAATTCATTCAATACACTTTCATGAAGCACCCCGTGTGCCCAGGCAATTTCTCAACATTGATAAATCAAAGATGAACATTAATGGTCTTTTCCTTCTAGGGACTCACAGCCTAATAAATGAGAAAAACTATTTCCAATTAAAACACAGTTTTTTAAGTGCTGTGATAGGCTGTAAATAGAATGCTATGGAAGCTCAGACGAGAGACCTTGATTCATTTTTCAATAAATGAATATTTAAATTCAATAAATTTTCTGCGCGATGCGAACGAAAAAAGAGCTGTGGAAAGCTCCCGAGTTTTAGCTTGAACAACTATGTGAATAATGATGCCATTTACAGAGATGGCAAAGATTAAGATGAACAAAGATACAGGAAGTGGGGCTGAGAATACAAGTTTGATTTTGGACATATTAAATTTGGGATGAGTATAGATGAGATGTCAAGTAAGCAATTAGATATACAAATCTGGAGAGAGTTGTCAGAGAAGTCAGGGTTGGAAGTATAAATTTAGATGTATTTATGTGTATTTAGTGACATGATTGAATGAGTTGATATAGGAAGTGAGAGAAAAGAAAAGAATTATGATGAATGAGCTATAGAGTACTCACAAGAAGGAGAAACCAGCAAAGAAGCCATCAGTAAGACAAAAAGAAAGCTGGGAGTGCGTGCTGTGGTAGCAGTGATCTGTGGCATCGAGGGCTAGCAAGGACGGGGAGGGTGACTCTGCATTTTCTCTTCCCAGCTGGCGCCAAACCATGGCATCTCTCAGGACAACTGGCACAAGCACCACACGACTTGGGGCAAGAGAAAGTCCTACCACAAGAAGTGAAAATATGAGCGGGGACACCCTGCTGCCAACACTAAGATTGGCCCCCACCGCGTACAAACAGTCTGCGTGTGGGGAGACAACAAGAAGTACTTTGCCTCAAGGCTGGACGTGGGGAACTTGTGCTGGGTCTCTGAGCGTTATACACGCAAAACAAAGATTGTTGATATCTAGAGTGCATCCAACCACGAACTGGTCCGCACCAAGACCCTGGTGAAGCACTGCACGGGTGCTCATTGACAGCACACGGAACCGATAGTGGTACAAGACCCACTATGCACTGCCCCTGGGCCGCAAGAAGGGGTCCAAACTGACTCCTGAGGAGAACGAGATTTTAAACACAAAATGATCAGACAAAATTCAGAAGCAACACGATGAGAGGAAAAAGAATGCCCGAACAAGCAGTCTTCTAGAGAAGCAGTCCCAGCAGGCTTCCTGCATGCATCGCTTCAGGACCAGGCCAGCGTGGCCGAGCAGATGCTCTGTGCTGCAGAGCAAGGAGCTGGAGTTCTAGCCGAGGAAAACCAAGGCCTGGAAAGGCAAATAAATCCTCCTCCCTCCTAGCTTAGCTCATGCTTAAAGGTGTTTATTGTTGGGGTTGGGGGGAGCTGCTATGGAGGATGAGTCACATGAGAACTAAGAACTGACCACTGGACTTAATATACTGTTCCTTCTTCCTGGAATGTCATTCCAGATGTTCCCATAGCTGGCAATCTCTCTCTGTACAGGTCTCTACTCAAAAGTTATCTTCTTAGAGATGATGGCAATGACTACTCACCCTATGAAAAATGTGAACTCTCCCTATTACTGGTATTCCCTTTCCTAGATGTTTTACTTATGATCTATTTCCCTCATTGGAATGAATCCATAAAGACAGGGATTTGGGTCTGTTTTATCCATGGCTGTTTCCTCAGCACCAAGAATAGTGCCTGGCACCCAGCTGGCACTGAGCACTCAATAAACACTGACTGAATGAATGAACAAATCCACCCATCATCATATCAGATCTAGGAGCTTTACAAAGTTGGCCTTTTTTCTGTTTCAACACAACTTACCTTTGGTCACAGACTCATCTTCCTCTAGTAAAAAGCAAATGTATAAAAGGAAGAGATACTTGCACATTTCTTGAAAATGTTGAAAGACTAGCTTGCTAAAAGTCTACAAGACATAATGTAAGCCATTGTGTAGACGTTGATGATGCAAAGATGTATAAGGCAGGAAATCACTCTCGAGGAACATTCAGTCTGGTGATGAATGAAGACTCGTGAATAGGAAAATTTAGTATAGTATAGTACAGTACAGTACAGTACAGTATAGTATAGTATACGTGTAAACATAGGAAACACCACTAGAGGCCAATCAAAGAGAAGTGGAGGCCCAGACACTTGGAGAACTGGGTCAGACTTCAGCTGTGCATGACAAGAACCAACATCAGAAAAACATCTGGGATTTCAGTCCTTTGTTCACTGAATATTTATTGACATCTCAGCACCATATTAGGCACTGGGATATAATAAGCAAAAGAAACACCTCTTCCCTTATACAATTCAATCTAACAGGGTTTATAATCTACCTGTATGGAATCAGTACTTCAAAAAAGCAGCTGCTGAAATGTTTTATGGGTCCTGAATTAGCCAATTCTAGGTAGCCACACTACATATCACATCGGCTACACTGGAGCAGCTATATGATGTTCTGATGAATGCTCCTTGGTGAAAACATCCAAGCACATCCCATTGCTGGCCCAATGGTTACAGAACAAGTACAAGGTTTTATATCCGCAAAGACGGTCAACTGAGCTACACACGCATTTTTTTTTTTTAAGAAACGCATTTAACTTTGGCATTTCAAACTGAGACATGGCACTGGAAGGCTAGATGCTGAGATAAAAAAAATGTAAATCATAACATTTCAGCATAAAATTTTAGTTTTTCAGATAATTCATTTCTAAGTACCAGCTCTCCCCTCAACGATTTGATACGGCAGTAGGACTTGAGAACTTCCACACTAAGAGGACTCCAAGGAAATAAATGCCCTTGGGTTAAAGCAGGAGAAGGAAAAGTGAATTCATTTCACAAAGACTAATGCTACAAATTTCTATAAAATAAAGTATTTGGGACCGAAATGTTAATAAGTGTATGGATAGTCATATAACATTTTTTTTCATAACTTTATAAATTTTTGTACATATAGTGAAAGAAAACTTCAGGCCATCACACTTCCCTCAGGAAAGATGACCGTTACCCTGGAGCTCTTCTCTCACCTTGCAGAGCTGCGTATTATTCCACTAATTGAGCCCTGGAGAGAGACTCACTCCTCAGATTTTACAGTGCTGCTGACTCTAAAGTGTATTTATAAGGAATTAATCCTCATAAATTAATCAGGAACATGGCAAGGTTTTCACTTGTTGTCTAATTATTAAAGTTATAATTCTTTTTTTAAATGGTGTCCAGTATCTTATTTTAATAAAAAGTTAAGAGAAACATGTAGAAACGTGAGCAACTGAGTGATGTCCAAGAAACAATAATACGATATTGATCTCAATGATTATGTAAAAAACGTAATTCTTCCCCCCACAACTCTAGCACAAAATAATAAAATGTTGAAATATAATCTTCATTTCATTTTGTCAACAAAACATGGGAGGAAAAAGCATTTGTGTAAGTGAATGAGAAGATTCCTGGGATGACCTATGTTTGTGGTGTAGAAATAATAGATGTGTTTTGAACAGTACTGACAAGCCAAAAGGTGGAACAGCTTCAGCAGAGGAGATTGTGTAGAGGGGAGGGGCCATAGCATCAGTTCAGAGAAGGCTGTGGTGGTTTGTGATCTCATATCAATTATTTCTCTGCCCAGATTGTCACATACACTCCTCCTTTTATGGGAAAGGAACAAATGCATAAAACTAAATCGGTCTGAGATGTTTTCAAAAGCCGCTACCAAGGTACCATCTATCCTAAATTTCCTTCTCTCCATATTTACAAATATAACTACATCTATGGATTTAGCACACTACATTAAATGAAATTACTGAGTTTTCAATAAAATCTAAAATCTATTTACGAAAAGAATAAGAACAGTGAGTATATCTCTATTAAAAAAATTACTGCTAAAATGTCATTACTTAGAGGGTTAAACTTTCAGATGTATGAAAATATCAAATGTACAGAATTATTCATTCCTGTGAGTTCCAAATGCATTAGGTATTCACTGTACTTTTGAGAGAAAAAAACTAGAGAGCATTCTCTAATTATTATGAAAGGAGAAGATTGGCATAAGCCTGTATCTATTAGGTCAGGTCTATTTAGTCTGCTAGGTTGAAAGAAGAGCACAGAACATTTCTGCTTTAGAATGAGCCTAATTTACATTTTCTGTCTTGTGTTAGGAACAGTACTGCTAGCCCACTTACATCCGCCTTGGCTTTCACCTCTACCTTATGACGGCTGTTCACTGTGAACACCCGAAGCTCTCTGCCTGAGGGTTTTTCTCTCTGGGAAAGTGCTCAACCAGCAAGCAGGACAAGCCAGAAGTGCAGAGTCAACACCACAGAAGCAGCTCTCAACAAATGATGGATGAGGAGTCCAGAGATAAATACCCAGCTTCCTTACTCCTCAACTGTGGTAGGTCTGAGGTGAGCCAAATCTGTTCTACCTCCCAGATGTCCTGTGCAGGGCTGAACCCTTTGGTATATCTGGTGAGTGAGTTGATAACACACCATCTAGTGTCTTCTTTCCCTCCCCTCTCTCATTTCCCCACTCTTCCAGTTGTGTTTCCTGGGATCACCTCCCAAATGAACTAGTCTGCATGTAAATCCTTGCCTCAAGGGTTAACTTTGAGATAACCCAATTTAAAACAATCGGCAGAATTTAGGCTCCTAAAATTAGGTAAGACTGGATTTATGGGAAGGAGAGGAGAAAGTGCAGCAGTGACTAACAAAATGAAGGCCTGAGGCCTCAGACGTGGGAGGCAGGAACAGGACCTCCCATCTGAAGGAGCACCAAGGAGCTAAAAGGAGCCAACTCTGGGCAGCCTGACACTGGATGCAGCCCTGAACAGAGAGGTGACACTGTTCGTGAGGGTGAGACATGAAGGAAAGCTTCGCCCCTCTGATAAAACAGAACCAAATAGAGCCAAGTAGGAATTTCCCTATTAGAAGATAAAGGAGAAAAACTATAAAGCAGTATTGACTGGTGAACATAGAACTGGAATACAAATATAATTTCCTTTGCCTGTAAACTATTTAAATGACACAAGAAATCTCACACCATAGACTTAATTAAGACAAGGGACCTAATCCACTCCAAGAAAGAAGAAAAACACTTTCAAATTCCCATTAAAATTAGAATTTTTAGTAGTTTCTTCTAGTGTTTTTTCTTTGATGACAGTAGGTCATCATAAGAATATCTTATATCTCAGGCATTTGATGACCCTGAATGTGCTTTTCTGAGTATTCCTTCAAACATTTTTTTTTGGTAAATTCTATTCATTGGACCTCTGCCTTAAGAAAAACTTGACTTCTTATATCCTTACTAGAGGAGATCTATCAGCCTGCCAAAGCAGTAGTTATCCAACATGAGCGGGCATCAGAATCCCCTAAACATAGACTGCTGGGCTCCACTCTCAGAGGTTCTGATTCATAGACCTGGAGTGGGGCCTAGAATTTATATTTCTAATGATTTCCTGGGTATTGCTGATGCTGCTGGTCAGGGTACCACACTTTAAGCACCACTGATAAAAGTACGGTATTTAACCTTTAAAGTATTATAAGCATCTGTGGCTTTCATTAGCTGCTTTGTCTTTCTTATCCAACTTGTATCCCTAGTCCCTGGCACAGGGTGGGCTCTCAATAAATATCTGTTGAATTAATGGGTTAGGTTTATTTCTAAAGTTATACTAAAGCAATCAGACATCATTATATCCATATTGAATTTTTCACCACTTATAAAGACAAAACTACTATATTACGAACATACTTTGTAAATGAACGAGACATTTAGAAAATAAGGGTTTAGTTTTTTGTGTTATTCAATAAGCTGAGGCTTTGATTTTGTACCATAAAAAACAACCAGTGTTAAAATACTGTTCTTTAATTATCTGGAGCTAATGGGAATGTTGAATGATTAATTTAAGTCAGCAAAATGCTAAATGACATCACTGTTTGCAGTACCAACCCAAGTTTCACAGTAGTTCAAAAGAAATAAAAAGGGAGGAGGGAGAAGGGGGACATTGAAGACATCACATCACATACGGCAGTATCATAAATACTGAACACAAAAGAACTGGGGCTGGGTCATCGCCACATATTTGTTGTAAGCTAGTGTTTTGCACAGATGCCTTATTTGTGTGTTTCAATTTGTGAGAGCTTGTTAATAGCAAGAATGTGCAGTGGAGAATAATATTTTATTAAACAGTCCTTTTACCTTTTCAATACGATATTTGTGATGCACTATTACATTTTGGAGTCATCAAAATAAGAGATTGGTCGTTTAAAATTAATTTGTTTCTAAAAGAAGAAAAAAACAAACCAGTAACTCTAGTGATGACGCAAATGAGAGTACATCGAACTCAGAAAGAATTAAGTACACACGTAAAACACAAAAATTTTTTTAAAAATGGAAAAAACCTTTGTATCCTAATACTTAGTATCAGGGATTGATTTATCCACACCATTTATCATATTAATTTAATGCTGTTCTTTGAATTTTATTATTCTTTAATTTGGTTGCTATTTAATTTGTAAATGTTTTGGTTTGTAGTTATATGAAAACTATAAGTATAAAGATGTTATATAGAGTTTTATGTTTTACACATTTAAATAATTTTATAATAAAAATGATTACTGATGACAACTGTGTCCCTGTAATTGACTCCATACACATTCTTCAATGTTATCATTGTCTTAACCATATTTCCTTTCTCTAATCTTGCCTCTACCCTATTTCTTTCCCTACATTGCATCCAGAGTGATAGATGTAAAACATAAATATTATAATGATGCGTCCCTCTGATAAACTTTTCAAAGCCTCCCTCTTTTTGTCTGTATCAAGTGTAAGTTCCCTAAGATGACACAGAAGGTCCTTCATGATCTGGCCCCTGCTTATGTCTCCAGACTCATGGCTGACATCTCCTACCCTTCACCCATAATCACTTGGACTACATGTGGTTCTCTATGTTCTCATTTGTATCAAAGCCTTGGTCTGTGCTGTTCCATCTGCCCCAAATGCTATTCCCATAATTTCATTGGATCTGGTTAACTCCATGTTTTTCGTAGGACTCAGTTTGGATGTCAGTTCTTCTCTAGGTCCCTGCTAAACCCCTCCACATCACTCCTGATCATCCTTAATAATATTCATCACACTTGATTATCATTTCCTGTTTTCCTGTTGGCGTTTCCCAGGTGTTTGTGGACATGTTAAGACTGTGTCAACATTAATTATTAAATTCCTGCCCAAATCATGCCATATAAAAGGCCCTAAGCAAACTTTTTAAAATATAAGAATAAAACTCAATGGTAAGAGTACATAGGTCTAAATTTTCTATAATTTTTAGATAAACTAAGCCACTGTCAGATTAACCACCACTAAGACCCTCCTCTCGCCATCAGGAAGATTGCAGTGCTGAGCTATTGTAACTACCTAAAGCCTTTCCCTGATGATGCCGTCACACTTTGCAGACATGAATCCACAAATGCTTGAACTAAGAACTGCTCTACTGTCTCTTGCCCTGAAAGCTCCATGAGGGCAGAGACTGTGTCTCACTGTGTCCCAGTGCCAGGCACACAGTAGATGCTTAGAAAACACTGGTTGCCTATTGTAACCTAGTTGTGGTTACTGAGAAGCCTTTTTTTGTGGCCATTAGTGAATGACAAGAATTAATTCAGGCAAACAACTGGATATTTCTTCCTGAACTCTCAGTGACGCGCCCAAAGATAGATTTTACCACCCATCATCTTCCTCCTTTGCTCCTGTTCTCCTTCTCCTTTGTACTCAACTTACAAACACTTAAAGCAGATGACGTGCAGAGTGGTTTTGATTTAGCGCTCTGTTTTTCTTAATGGAAAGAAGAGGTAGGAAAGATGAGAACTAAACTTGGGGAAATGACGATAGAAAAAGTAAAAAAGTAAAAAGAGATTATTCTGCTTTTTCATCCCTCTATGAAGCTAATATTAATAGTTGGTGCTAACATAACCTCTAAATCCTATTTATAAAGAAAAAAACCGGAAAGGCCTGCCAATTATTTGAATATTTGTGAGATATGACCTTCTTGCTATGTGTCTATAATTTAGATGAATTTAAATAGGTATTAGACTAAAATAAGGAAATTAGTTTTTCAAAATAAAAGTAAAAATAATAATACCTCGTTTACTTTGCAATTCTAAAGATGTGAACAGTCATGAAAGGGAACTTATAAAAGTATTTTAAATAAAAGCTAAAAGGAAAAGAGATTATAGACATGATTTTGGCAACATATAGATATTAACTCATATAATATTGATTTATCTCAGTACTTTTATCATCCAATAATAAAACTTATAATCCAAAATTTCCTCTGTTAAACTAGCAAGACTAATCTCCTAAAGCAAATACTAAAATTACTGTTATGCAATTTATAAAGAAAGCATCTGCGAAGTGGCTTTAATTATAGTTTTTGAGAGGAAAATCACTACCTTTAATCGCTGTTCATGAATTTGCTAAACTGGAATATTATATGGTAAATAGTGTTGAAATCTTTCAGGAGAGATAATAATATATTTATAAATATAAGAGGATTACAAAGATTAATTAGTTAATATTTGTAAAGAATTTTAAAGATGAAATGCTTCCCGCCCTTCAAGTGTCACTGAAATCATTAAACAAGTAACAATCAATATTCCCGTTTTAAAGTTTTGCATAGGTCTATCCAATGTGTGCAATTATCTAATTTTTTCATGTTAGAAGCCAAAATTTGAGCCACATATCCATGCATACAAATATTTAGATCTTTTTTTAAAATGCCTATAATGTCATTTAGATCAATTTGGAGGTTTCAAAGACAAAAAAAATGCCTATCCCAACAATAACATTATTAATATTGTTGAACCACAGAATTTGATGTAATACACAAACACCCAATTTCAAATCCCTCTACAATGAAAAAAGGTTTAGAACAATACAAAATATTTATTATTTACACAGCAACTTCAAAACTCCCTGTAGTATATATTTGCAGGGTTTTCCTTATATTTTTCTCTTAAAACTAATGGAATAGTCAGGACTAATTATTTCTGTAACTCAATTTGCATATCTGTCTTTCTACCCTCTGGAATTTGTGGCTACTAGCAAGATAACTATGTACCTGAGTTCAGACATTGGTAGCAAAGAGTGAGAGTCTCTCTCTCCATGACAACTTCCTGAGGTAAAGAAAGTAAATATTAAAAGTATAAGAAAACAAGCTAAGTCTAAGGATGGGAGTGGAAGAAGAAGAGGAGGGCATAGAGTGTAATTCTGAAGGGTGTTGAACAAGTTCCATGAAAGAGCTTAAAGCACCAGAACAGGATTTCTCAACCTTGGCACTACTGACATTTTGTGCCAAATATTGTGTTTCCTGGAAAATAAGACCTAGCGGAACCATCAGCTCTAATGCGTCTTTTGGAGCAAAAATTAATATAAGACCCGGTCTTATTTTAATATAACATAAGACAGGGTATGATATGATATGACATGATATGATATATGATATGATATGATATATGATATGAGATATGATATGATATGATATGATACCAGATCTTATGTTAATTTTTGCTCCAAAAGACGCGTTAGAGCTGATGGTACAGCTAGGTCTTACTTTTGGAGAAACACTGTAAGTCTTTCTTGCGAGGACTATGTTGTGCATTGCAGGATGTTTAGCAGCATCCTTACCCTCTACTTACTACATGCCAGTAGCACTACCCATCCAACCCCACCCCTTGCCATGTTGTGACAACCAAAAATGACTCCTGATACTGCCAAATGTCCCAGGGGCTGAGATTCGGGTGGGGGCAGCAGGGAAAGACAAAATTGTTCCCAGTTGAGAACCAGGGACAGGATTTAGAATAAGGAGAGGAATGACATCCAGAAGTGCCTGCCTAAAACAACCTCTGTCAACTTTGGCTGTGACAAGGTAGAAGGGGTGGCCAATCTAATAGTTAGAAATGTCAACAGATGCCACCAAAAGCTATGATTAATTGGATCTTCCATGTTTCCCCGAAAATAAGACTTAGCCAGACAATCAGCTCTAATGCGTCTTTTGGAGCAAAAATTAATATAAGACCCAGTCTTATTTTACTATAATATAAGACCTGGTAATATATAATATAATATAATATAATATAATATAATATAATATAATATAATATAATATAATATAATATAATATAATATAATATAATATAATATAATATAATATAATACAATACAATACATTACCAGGTCTTACATTAATTTTTGCTCCAAAAGATGCATTAGAGCTGATTGGCCATCCAGGTCTTATTTTCGGGGAAACAGGGTTCTCGCTGGGAAAAAAATGCTGATGAGAAGAGCAAACTTTGAGTGGTGTCTGCTGGGAACAGACACTAGGAGTGGCCACAGACATAAGTAACTGCCAATGGAAGCTCCACATCAGATACTTAGCAGTGAATGTCATGGTCGTGGGACTAATATGCTCTTTAATGATGGAAGAGTCTAATGGCTTCTTCCAGGAAATTTGATGGGTTTAAATACCAGAAACTTCTTGCAAGGGATTCACTGAGTTCCATTTAATTCATTAAATATTTACTGAGCACTCACTATGTGTCAGGAGCTGTGCTGGCTCTCAGGAACGCAATAATAAAAACAGTTTACCCTCAAGGAACTTATGCTCTAGAGAGAGAAGCATATCTACGATGAGTCTAGTCTGCAGATTCATGGATAGGGTGACCCAGGCAAACAGGATTCCAATTCTTTACACTGATAACCACCGTATAACCAAACTTCAAAATCATAGAACTCTTCATTTTTAAAGAGCAAAAGCTGCTTAGCTTTTTTCTCTATCCAAATGCTCTTTCCCCCCCCCCCCTCATTTTAAACTCAGCCATTTCACTGGCATTTCAGGCAGCTGCTTTTTCTCCATTTCAGAGCAATCAATATATGAACATTTTAAACAGCAAAAACACACTTCAGTTGCAAATTAATTTTTCTGCTAGCATACATGTGCACAATCATTTGGATTTACATGATGGTGTTAGCCAGCCAAAGTCAGCAAGCCTTCCTAAAAAAGCATTTGACTCAATAATGATGGATATGCTGTCATTTCTCATTTGGGCCCAGCTGCCTAATAATAGCAAGGTAACATTATTAATAAACTACTGGCATAGCTAGCTAGGGAATGTACAATCCAATTATGTACAGTTTTTAATTCACTACAGGCAAAACGCTCACTACCATTCCACATATGACTCCCAGGCGCATCTTCAGTGGAAATGAACCACAGCCTTTGTAGACGAGTCATTAGTATTCAACATAAGAAACAATTGCTTGGAACAGGAAACACAGAAGCCAGACATTTGGCAGCATCACACAGAGTTCACTGGTGAAGTCAACAGGCAAAGTGACTCTGGGCTGACAGAAACTGGTCTCTGTTGTCATGGAAACAGCAGTGCTGTGTTAGTAAAGAGTTTGGGTTCTCTCACCTACCAGGACATAAATTCAGAATTTACTGCTGATTTTTAAGTCCACTATTTGTAAGTGACCTATTTATGACATGAATACTCAAAATTACTCTTTGCTTCAGAAAAGGTATCCAAACATTTATAAAATTATCTTAATCTTAAGGTATCCAAACACAATTAAATTTAATTATGCAAAATACCTGCCAAAAAAAAAAAAAAACACCACAGTCTATCTCTTCATTCTTACGATGCTTATTTTGCCAAAAACTGGTTCCTAAAAATGCATAAATAAAATAAAAATTTTAATGTTAAGGATGTGAGGGTAATGCTAATCATGAAGAAAAAGACCCTTCCAAATTCAGGGGAAGGCGTTATGCCACTTTTTAATTTTATTTCAAACCACAGCTGTATATTTCAAGTTGTAAAAAAGCTACAAATTTCTCTCATCCAAATCAGCTCAGTAAGGCTGCCTCCTTCCCATTTTTGACACAAACATCCCCTTATGAGAGTTCCTCTATTTTGGTAATTACAATAATTATTATTCCTAATTTACAGATGTATAATGTAAAGAAAAATGTCTTGACTATAGCAATTCAGGGAAAAAAGCCATAGTGTAAGCCTCTAAGTCTCCGCTCTCTTAATCCATGTCTCTTCTAGGTCATTCCAGCTTCATTAAGCTTCTTCCTTAACATTTTTCAATTTCATGCTAAGTGATATTTTCCCATAAAGTCTACAAGTGAAAAAGTTATTTTGTTTTTCGCTCTGAGCAGCCAAATTGCCCTTATTAACAATTGCTAAAGCATGCCCATTATCCTCTTCTGTGACTTCCACTTTCATGCAGCAAAACGCACGTACCAAGCAAGTATCTATCTGTCATGTGTTACATGCTTGACAAAGGAAAGGATACAACGATAAGTAAAACATCTTTTCTGCTTTTGAAGAGCTAGTGTCGTGGGAAAAAACAGAAATATAGATAGATATACCACAATTTGGCAAGCACCATAGTAAAATTAGATTAATACCGGGTCTTACATTAATTTTTGCTCCAAAAGATGCATTAGAGCTGATTGGCCATCTAGGTCTTATTTTCAGGGAAACAGGTTTCTAGCTTGGAAAAAAATGCTGATGAGAAGAGCAACCTTTGAGTGGTGTGTGCTGGGAACAGACACTAGGAGTGGCCATAATGCAATGGGAGCATTATGAGGTAAAAACTAATTTTGCTTAGGGAAATAAAAAAGGTCCCATTGAAAAAGAAAGATTTTCACTATATTTTAAACAATAAATAGGAGTTTTATACATGGCAGTTATTTTCAAAAAGTTAAAAACATTGCTGTCATTCATAAATAAAATGAACATGTACCAAATGGTTTGACTTATAGAGATTTCTATCCGGCACTGGACAAAATTCATTTGCATTGCTATGACAGGTATTATTCGTATTGCTATGGATAAGAATTATTTGCATTACTATCAGTTTTCTACAACTTCTACAACTACAGTTATAAAATAGTCTTAGTCGATAAAAAAGGAAGTCACCTCTGCACACCCCTAGAGAATCAACAACCCTCAGCAGGTCCTCTAAATAATTTCTAGGAATTCCTTTAGTCCATTTCCTAGTCTTCAACCATTTCTCCTGACAGAGGAAAGAGGCACTCCAGATTTGGGGAAAATACATTTAAAAACAGAGATATGGGAAAGTAAGTACTTGGATATGACTAACGATGAGGTATGGGAGGAAGGAGATGTTAAAGCAGTTAAGATTACACTGAAATGGGGTTTGGGGGTCAAATTGTGAAGGCTTTTCACATGCTGTGTAAGAGTTTAGACTTTGTCCAAAAACATGGGGAAGGCAACAAAGGATTTTAAAGCTTAAAAGTGTCAAGCTAAAATATGTTTGCTTTTCCTCACTCTTAATTCATTTATTCAAATCTGCATTTTCTACATATAGCTTGTTTTGGAATATTTCTTAATCCAATATTTAATTTCCTCCTGTTTGTTCTCTAAAACTTTAAAAATGTCTCTATTTCTGTCCACATTTCCATCCATGAATGCTAACCTAGGAAAAAGTCATGCAGACTCTGGAAAACTCAAGCGATTATCATTGGGTTGTTTTAAGATCACTCCCCCAAGAAAGCTTGTGCTTCCATCATATAAGGAAACAAAAATCGTTTCAATAAATAAATGATAGTCATATATTGACATCAAAATGGTTAAGAATCAAAGAAAAGGTAATTCTAAAATGTGATGGTAAGCAGAACAGATATATGATTTTATTGTTGTTTATTTCAAGTTTCGATAAAAATCAAAATAAAATCAAAACCAGCACCGTCATACTCTTTTTAAGACAAGCAGGAGTCTCTAATAATACTCATTATTGTTTTTTAAAAAAATCAAGGAAATTGAATCAATTTTCATGCCTAATATTGTCACAATTTAAGATGATACAATTGTCACACAAAAATACATAATATGTGTGATAATATTGGGAATTTATTTTATATACACTAGCGAACAATTATCAAACTTTTTCTCCATACTTTTTTAAAAATAATTGAGGACTTCAAAGAGCTTTGGTTTATGATCTTTAGATCTATCAAATTCATCATTTTAGAAATTTAAGTTAAGAATTTTCTAAATATCTATTAGTTCAAATAACCATAATAAGCCCATTAATATTAACAAAAATAATGTATTTCATAAAAATAACTATATTTTCCAAAAAATGAGTGAGAAGAATGGCACTGTTTTATATTTCTGCAAATCTATTTAATATCTGGCTTAATAGAGAACAGCTAGATTCTAAAATGTTTTTGCATTCAATCTATTGTGATATCACATATCATGTAGCCTCTGGGAAACTTTACTGTACATTCACAAAAGGATGAGGGAGAAGAAAGGAAAAATAGTATCTTGGCATTATTATGAAAAGATTTTTAGCCATGCAGATTTCTTGCAAGGACCTCAGGAACTTCCAGGGATTCCCAAAACATATTTGAGAACCACTGTATTAATGTATTCACTCAAAACTACTTTCTAATCTGGCCATAAGCAAACTAGTTACATCAATTTAGGAATCCCAAAGCCACTACTACATTTGGTTTTAAAACTGTAAATATGATGTGCCCAGAATCATTATGAAAAATAAAATACATACTATAATAGATTGGAATTATTTTCTTTAATATTTCAAGACAAAAAATAAATTTTCTTAGGGGAACAATCAAACAGAAGTTGTGGTGTGTATTTGCTATTTACTTTTAATTTTTTTTAATAATTAAAGAAAAGTTCAACTCTAGCATTTTCTGTGATAGCCTTTACTCATTGAATTAAAATATTGTCATGAAGGCCATGAGTTAAATTGCAGTAATAATTACTCTCGATGCATATGTAGCCTTTTGGGGTTGAGGGGAGAGCCTACTTTGAATTCTAGATTTTTCTAAGTGTCTAAGTAAGCTTAAAGTCTATAATTCAAGTACGGGTCTAATGACCTTTTAAATCTGTGCAGTCATTGAAATTATAAATCATGTATCACAGGGCTGGCCAGAAGTAAAAATGAAACATAATTAATGTCATCTACTAGGAAAAAAAATTCTTCAGCTGATTTACGACGGCATAAATTGGGCTAAATTTCCAGAAAAGACCCATTCAGGTTAATTAAAAAATAAACATATCCCTTCATAGCTTACCTTGTAATAGAGGGTTTATGCTGCACAAACTTTCAGACTATGTTTTTAATATGCTAAGGGAAAATCTTTGAACCCTTCCGATGTGGAAGCAAGAGCCACCTAGGGCGATAGAATCCCAGTTCCATTCAACTGGCCTAATATTTTTTACAAGGAACTCTTACACACGTGCATGGGTGGGGGGACTAGGGAATTGGAATACTGTTAGAAAATGTAACATTGATTATAATACAAGGAACTTTAAGAGAAGTACAGAGGGCTATGAAGAGTCACAGAGAGAAGGGAGTGCTTTAGGTTGAGATAAGGAGGAAGAGTTGGATATGACATAGACCTACACAGACCTACACAAATATGATTTCAAAAGGTAGAGATGGAAAGCGAGGTTATCCCAGAGAAAAGAAATAGCTCAAAAAGAGTGCAAAAACAGGAAACAGAAATATGTGACTCACATTCAGAAAATGGTGTGGAGTCTAGTTTGGTTGGAAGATAAACTTGTGACAAATGGGGAAAGTTAAATAACAGAATGATGCCATACTGCAAAGTCCTTGAATTCCTGGCTGAGAGGTGTGTAGATAATTCTGAGGCAAGAGGGAATAATGAAAGATTTTAAGTAGTAGTCCTGAGACTCCTGCATCAGATGAATTAGAGAAGAGAATAGGGCACCAGCAAGCAGCCATTATCCTAGTCAAGAAAAAAACTCAATGAATAAATGAGTCCTGAACTGGAGCTCTAACAGTGGAATTATAGAGGCAAGAGTCATTTTCCAGGTAGAAACTATAGAATGTACCAACAGGTAAATGTAATGGTTGGGGAAGAAAAACCTCTTAAAAATGATTCAGATTCTGATCCTAGCATATTAGGGAAATGATGATATGATTAATATCAATAGGAAAGTACAAAAAAGAAACCAAATGATTTTGGGAAAAGAAAATGGTTGTTGAACATGGTGAATTTCAGATTGGAGGTTAAATAGGCATTTGAAAATAGAGAATAGGTCCAGGGCTCATCTGTTTGTGGTCTTTGGATATTCTTTTTAATACTTTAAACTTCCAGGTGGGGAAAAATATAAAAATGAGTTTCTTATCTAATACAAAAATAGATTGGTTTTACCATTGCATTTCTTCCAAAAAGATGAATATTTGACATTATTATCCTATATTTCTGCATAGAGCTTAAAACGAAGACAATCTTTTTTCTTTGCTGCATTGCTATCTTGACTTGAAGATTATAGAGAGAAAAGAAAAAAAGGGAAAAAATAAACTTGTAAGAGGACATGGTGATATAATTGCTCTATGCTTCTACTGTCCTATGAATTTATGTAGGCCATCCCCCTTCTCTCAAGTGAGAATGTGTCTCATGGTATGATTTAAATTATAAATAGTCTATTTAGATGCATCTGTCTAAGAATAATATCCACAAGCTACTTAACTAATGAATCTTTGGGCTTTTAGCTTAGTTTGAAATAGACCGGGGGGGGGGGGGGGGGGGGATAATGCAGCTGCTCTGCTGACCAAGGAGAAAGGAGATTTTCTAAGCTATCCATGATTAGAAAGAAAATATGTCATTTAAAAAGTGTAAAACCACCTACTTTTCTGTTAATGTTGCTAGTATACTGGCATTTAACTGAAGGAGTTACTAAAGCTATCTATTCAGATGTTTAAATTTTATTCCATGAACTTTATTTCATAGTACTGAAAATATTCAATATGGTGATGAATGAGTTAACATATGCATGCAAAGCCCTTAGAACTGTGCCTGGCACATAGGTAGGTGCTATTTAAGTACTGCTATCTGCAGCAGCAGCAGCAGCAGCAATAGCTGAAAACTGTGGGCATTGAAATTTCTTCCACTTACCAAATTGGGGAAAAAAATAAAAAATCCCTACAATCCTCACATTAAAGTGAAAAAAAAAAAGGAATCTTTTCAAATTCAGTCTTACAAGAAAGTATTCTTTGTTGGCCCTGGGATCTAGCCTCTATTTCAATTTTTTATTATTTATTTTATAACTTGCTTCCTTACTTAAAAACTTTACTTCATACTCTGTAACTAAAATGAAAAATAACTGAGACTCAAATGCAGTCACATATTCCCCACTGATGCTATTCACTGCCTACCTCCATGCTGCCGCAGGCACGCGTTCAAGGACACAGAGAGCAGATGGACTCCGGCACGCAGATCCCATAATGAATCTATATTCATATACTGCATCAGTGTAATAAGTTAAAGACCAAGGGCCACACTGCCTTCAGTCACCTGCCACCTGCACTCAACAATCTGCAGGACAATCTCATGACAGATGCTTCCGGCCATCCTGATGTAAACATAAAATCAACCCCTGGGCCATTACCTGGAACTCATCGTGGTTAAAACTGGTTCCAGAGATAACTGGTCTCGGTTCAAATCCCAGTACCTTCCAAGTGTGTGACCTTGGACAAGTGACTAACCTCTCTCTTCCTCAGTCACTATGTCATAACCTTCTTCCTCGAACTGTTAAGAAAAACCTAGCAGTTAAAACATGTGATGAGATTCGAGCAGTGCCTGGAACATACTTAGTGCTCGCTACATGGAACCGAAGTGAGCAATGATGCTTGCCAGACCGTGTACATTAAAGTCTGTGAGTGCACCACTCTGCCTGGAACTGTTAGGGTGTGTTAGTAACACACTCAGCAAATTCATCATACCTCCCATTTTGGTTTGTATTCAAAAGTACAGAGGATAAGTTTCTTATATATGGATCATCCATTTATATGACAAGTAATATAAGACTCAGTAACTTGATGAAGTGGGAAGTGTTCTGATCGATGTACATAGTACATAAGCTCCTCCATCAGTAACTTCCTTACAAGCAACACAAATATAACACCGATATTTGTAAAAGTATCAGTATATAATGTCAAGGGGAAAGTTGATTCTAAAATTGCTGGCAGCCTAGAAACCCACTGAAATGTTTTCACCTTCCAAAGCTTAAGTCCTGTTTTTTAAAATATCATTCACTTCCTTGAGGCACTATTTATGATGGCTTGCTCTTAGTTGTTATTTTTTTCCTAATTTCTCACTGTGTGCTTTAGTGGTTTTTCTCCTCTAGAAAGATTTCTTTCCTGCTGTGGAATGCTTTTCATGAAGGCAGCTTTAATTATTTACTCCATATCTCCTACTGTGGCACAGGTCAGAACATTACTTTTAAGATGGGCTGTTAAAACAGGTTTCCTGTGAGAGCCCAAGGTCAGAAAGAGGCCCAGAAACACAAAGTATGCAGAAGCCAAATTTCCAAGCGCTATAGGATTACATAGGTTTCAGTTAAACACACACACACACACACAATCATGACATTGCACATTATTGTCCTCAAAAACAAATCTCTTGATACCAAAACCTGGTAAGGATAACACAAAGAAAGAAAATTAGAGATCAGTATCTCTGATGAAAAATCCTAAACAAAATTCTAGCAAATCGAATACAACAATGCATTAAAAAGATTATACCTAACAACCAAGTGGGGCTCATCCCCAGGGCACAAGGATGGTTCAACATATGCAAATCCATCAATGTGATACATCACATAAACAAAATAAAGGACAAAAATTATATGATTATATCAATAGATGCAGAAAAAGCATTTGACAAGATACAACATCCATTTATGATTAAAACACTTAATAAAATAGCTATAGAAGGAAAGTACCTTAACATAATAAAGGCCATATATGACAAATAATTAACGGTGAAAAACTGAAGCCCTTTGCTCTACGTTCAGGAACACGACAGCACTGTCCCCTATCACCTCTGCTTTTCATTGTAGTGTTGGAAGTCCTCACCAGAGCAATCAGGCAAGAGAAAGAAATAAAAGGCATCCAAACTGGGAATGAAGAAGTTAAATTATCACTTTTTGCAGATGACATGATGCTTTCTTATATAGAAAACCCTAAAGACTCCACCAAAAAGCTATTAGAAACAATAAACGAATACAGTGAAGTTGCCGGCTACAAAATCAATGTACAAAAGTCCATTGCATTCCTATATACTAACAATGAAATCTCAGAAAAAGAAATTTAAAAAAAAATCTCTTCTAACATGCTAACAAGTATAACACATTTATATTGCTTGAATAGTATAAATGTACTGAGATCAACAAAAATAGCTCAACACTAATTAAAAAGCTTAAAAGATAAAATAATATTAAGCAGATAAAAATTATGAATGGGAAATCAGAGGCTCTTCTTATTATTCATTAGTTTTATAGATGATCCAAGGTAAATCTCTACCTTTCTTATCATTCTCAATTATTTCCACCATGCCTGCATAAATTTTTTAAATTGCACTGAAACTACATTACAGCACACCTTCGGGGTAATTCCTGCTTGGAGTTTGAGGCCCTCCATCCCCAACATTGCCACCAAGAATAACAATTTTTTAATCTTGTGGTGAGCCAGTGTAACTTTAAAAGACAATGACTACGTCTCCTCACCAAACAATGCCAAGTGCTGCCTCCCCCTTTTGCAGAAATTGACCCCATAGTACAGAGTCTCTGCCCCAAGTATGATAGGAGACAAGTGGGGCTCTTTGCTTCCAAATGGCTGTTTGTAATTTTTGATATTATAAATTACACTGGGTGAATATCTTTGTATAGCTTTTTATCACACACATAAAATGTGTTCTAGAAGTGGAATTACTAAACCTAGCAGGGTAAACATTTCTAGAGCATTTATTATATTCTGTATTGTCAAATTAGCATCTAAGAATGTTGTACCAAAATAGTTTGTGCCTGTTAATTTTACTCATGTGCATGTACAGAGCTGTTTTCTAAAGTAAATACGAGGAATTACATAACCTTGGTAAAGTTATGCATTTTCTGATACTGAGACAGATATCAAACAGACAAAATTAAATGTACAGAAGTCACTCAGCCTCAAATGCAGATTTGCATTAAAATTTCTTCATCTAGAATTACTGGAAAAAAATTTTTAATAACTTCTGGTATCTACAGAAAAACAAAATAAATATTAGTTTTTACCCCCAAAGCAGTAAAAACTTGCACTTAAGACTTCTCTGCTCTGTGCATGTAAATCTCTACACCCATTCTTAAATGAGATTTTTCTATAAAGCTTCCTAAAAACGGACTCCATTGTTATATCTTCTTAAGTGATATCCTCTTAAGAAATGCTTCTATATCTCAATAAAACTGGGGGAAAAAAGACAAAGAAAGAAATGCTTCTGTAACTAAGACTGGTGCTATTCCATTATCTAATGTTGCTTTTACAGTGGGGATTTCACTTCTCCAGAGGCAATGTGAAACCAACACTACAGTGTGCAAGAAAAAAACAGAGAGAGAGAACAAAAGGAAGATACTAGCATATCTGATCTTTAGCAACACATACATAAATAGATTACTTACCACATGCATCAAACATATCATTCACAGCTGAAAAAATGTTTGTAGTAAGATAAAACCTGGTATTTATACATTTTTCTCCATTGTAAGTTAAAATTGACCAAACAACTTAAACCACCTTTTCATTAATGAGAGAGAGAGAATATTGACATATAAATTTGTTTATTAAAGACAGAGAAAGAGAATATTGACATCTAAATTTAAATCTGAATTGGTCATATGACTAACAATATCTACATAAGTATTATATTTCCCAGTGAAATTTCCCAGTAAATTCAGTAAAATATAATCTGTATATGTGTATCTTTGTCTGATCTCTCTCTCTCTCTCTCTCTCTCTCTCTCTCTCTCTCTCTCTCTCTCTCTCTCTCTCACACACACACACACACACACACACACACACACACACACACACAGACAAAAAAAAAAAAATCCACAAGGAGAAGCATTACAATTTTAAAGTACAAATGAATTTGTAATTACTCTGCATTGGTCAAAGCAAGTTAGAAAAGTAAAGCATTTTACTTTATTAAGATGTACAAAATTATAAGGTTATGTGATTTTTCATCACAGTTAAAAAGTAGTCATCGACTCAGAAGGCAATAGCAGCAAAAAGACATCATTTGGTCCAGGGGTTGCAAATTCAAATGCCCACAGGGACTAAACAGGTCTCATAGGCACGTGAGGAAGCTGAGTAGGGTCTGGGCAACCTGGACAGCACATGAGCATATAAATGGCAACAACTATAGCCAGTTGTCGCCATGGTAGAAAGACCCACTTGATGCTTCAGATTTTATCATTTTATATGAGAGGGTCCAACTCTGGACTTCCAAAGTTTTCTAATTAATATTTAAAATGTAATGTACAAGCCTTACTTGACATGAATTCAACCCAAAGTAAACCATATTGTCAAGCTCTGATCTAGGTCCAATGGGAGGCCCGTCAAGGAGCCAAAAGTCCCACAGTGGGTTACTGGAAAATTCAAAACAGGTTTTCTCCCAACAAGAGGAGTGCCCACCACCACCACACACCATGCTGCGTTCTCTGATAAAGCTGTATTCCCAGACAATATTTTGTCACATGTTCTCTGGAGCACCACTATAAAGGTGAGCTGTCTCCCTCTTCCTCTTCCATGGGTCTCTCCCCATCCTCCCAGGTAGATGAACTCCACACCCGTGAGATCAGCCTCTGTGCCTATGAGGTTCCTTCCACACCTGTGCTTCTGTTTATGCTCCTCCCCCTCCCTACTTCTGTGCCCTCCTTTACAAGTCCTGCCCACCACTCCCGGCCAAATTCAAATGTTGTGTTTCCTTTGAAACCCACATAAAGCCTTCCTTCTTTGAAATCTTACGGCACTTCTAGCCAGTATCATATTATCTATTAATTATGTTTTCTGTTCTGTAGTGTTTGTTTTATCTCCCCAAATCAACTATAAATTCCTTGAGAGTTAAAACTCTGTCTTCTTTTGTACCCTTCTAGCTTTCTAACGTATCACTGAGTTGCTAAGTACTCAAGAAATAATGTTGACTAATTGGCCTCATAACTCTTCCAGGAGGCATGAGGGTACTATAAATAATCCTGAAAATTATTTGCTACAGTATCTTAGCATCTCTATTAGTTTCCTAGGGCTGCCACTAAGTACCAGAAGCTTGGCTTAAAATTTATTCTCTCGGAGTTCTGGAGACTACAAGTCAGAAATCAAGGTACTGGCGAGGCCATGCTTTCTCCAAAGGCCCTAGAGGAGGATCCTTCCTTGTCTCTTCTGGCTTCTGATGGTTGCCAGCAAGCCTGGCAGCCCCTAGCTTGTGGATGCACCACTCCCAACCTCTGCCCCTGCCTGTCCATGGCCTCGACCCCTGTGCATCTGTGTCTCTGTGTCCCAATTTCCCTTTTCTTTTAAGGACACCAGTCCTAATGAATTTAGGGCCCACCCAAACCCAGTATGGTCTCATCTTAACTTGCTTATGTAGGCAAAGACCCTATTTCCAAATAAAATTATAGCCACAGGTGGACATGAATTTTAAGGGGACCCTATTCGGCTCAATAAATACAGCTTCTAATCCATTCAGGGTTGATTTTATAAAGACTCTGAAATACCAGTAATCACTACACAATAAATAAGATTCTAAAATAAATCAAAAGAACTTACATATTTCTTACTCTTTTTTTTTTCAAGGACTGTTGTAATTTAAGATACATGGGGAAATGCTCTAAAATACAACTAAAAAATCAGAGAAAAATTAACAATTATCAAATTTGGCTGATTTTATGCTGTCTTGCCCCACACAGCTCAAATTATTTATAGATGTTACTGCTGGACTAATCCATAAGGAGACCTTGGAAAGCTAAATAATCAGGCAGTATAAAAGGAGAGGAAGAACAGATGATTTAATCACCTTTTCTCCCATTTCTTTGCATCACTTGCAGGGTTTTATCTGATCTCCAGCTGTAGTTATTAAGTTATTTATTACTATGCCCATGGTAGGGGTTATACAAATCAAGTAAAAAGATCTAGTCCCCAGCCACCAGAAGCTTGCAATGTACAGATATTCACATTAATAAATAATTTATATTAGGCTGGCAGTATGAAAAGAGCCCTGGGAGTTAGTCATAGCTCTGCCACTACTGGTGGGACCACAGCAGGTCACTTAACCTCTCTATAAGTCATTTCTTCACTTGAAAATTAAAGTGGGACAGCTTAGAGTATCTCTAAAAGTTCTGACAACTCTAAGTGGAAAGTGGAAACGTCTACATTTTTGGCCCAATGAGTTAGAGGGTGCTTCAGAAATTAAATAGCAAAAAGAGACCATCAACATTCACTCTTCAGTTCAAAGCTTCAAGTGTCTAGAATACTAGACGTATTTCAATATGTCACTTCCATTGAAACAGGGTGAAACTTGGATTAGAGAATGGGAAATAATTTATTGTTAGAAGAAGAAAGTCATGATGGACTTGGGTGATGAGAATGAGGCAACAGAAAGGCAGATAAAAGTAACTTTGAGCTATGGGTCATGGAGGGTGGGGGTAAGTGGGAATTAACCAGGGCAAATTAACTGAAAAGAGTGAAAGTAAGAAGCAAGACCAGAAGTGGGGGGGAGAGGGGGGAAGGAATTAGAGAAACTAAATTGAAATAGGAACCATAGGAACTATATTGAAAAACAGTTTCAGGGTTCAGACACTTAAAACACGCCTTACCCAGCAAGGATAAAGGCACACATACATGAGTTCTCCATTTTCGGCAGTTCATGTAAAATAACCAGAACAAATACTCTCAACTAGAGGATGGAAAGTTGTGAGTCATTCATGGGGGAAAACCTGAAGCAGTGCAACAACACTTATTGCAAGAAACTCCAGTCCTGCTGTACCCTGTTAGTGCCCTCTGCCGCCACCACCACCACTACCACCCCGCCCCCATCATCTCTGATTTTCAACCACAGCCGCAGTGGACAGTTCTAAATAAGCTCAGACTCAACTGATTTGGGCAGCATCCTAACTCAAGCAGGCACCACACCTCTACCTACTTTATGGCCTGATCCTTCTCCAACTCTAGGAAGACTGCTCCGCCCCTGAGCAAGCTTAGCCTGAGAAGTCCTGGAGGAGTTAATGCCCCCAGGGGCAACTTCAAACAACCAGGGATGGCAGCCACTGCTCCCAAGTGATTCTGCCTCAGGTCCTTAGGCAGACAACTCCGGATACCTAATGCTTGCCTCTCAGGAAGTCCTGTCCAAATGAGCCCCTCTGCCCATGGCAGAGACCTCTTCCCATACCTGACTGCCATGCTCCCTCACTCCTGCCCTCTGGAATGATCTCTGAAATGTACCACCTACACCCAAGCCCTTCTCAGTGTCTGATATAAACTCAGATTTTTTTCTTTTCTTTTCTTTTTTTATTAAATTTATTAGGGTGATAATGGTTAGCAAAATTATATAGGTTTCAAGTGTACATTTCTATAACACATCATCTATATATCATGTTGTATGCTCAGATTCGGTTTGTTTTGAAAATTTGTCTCTTTGGAGGAAACTCTTGAAAGTAATGAGAAGTAGCCAAATCTAAAGAGCAAGAGTGGTTTGTGGAGGCATGGAGTCCAGCTGTTTCCACATGGTAATATGACCTTGGACAAGTCAATTAACATGTCCCAATATCTGGTTTTCACATCTGTAAAATGCAAATGTCAGACTAGATATAATGTTCCCGTTAGCATAGTCTTTAATTCAAAAATATATCTCCCAACTCATAATTCAGAAATGATGAGGCCCAATAGATAAGGTTCCTTTACACCTTGCTGGTGGGAAGGTAATTCCAACTACAGCTACTGTATTTCCAAACCTTAGTGAGAACCTGCAATTGATTTAACTTGATTCTCATTTCCAGGAGTGATGCTTATTTCTATTCCAGCTGCCCAAATAGTCTAACACTAAACCCAGAATAATATCTACATTTTTTGACAGAAAGAATGGTATCAGTGACTTAGAGTTTGGGATAATAAAGAGAGAATCTGTATGGGTTGATTTACTAAACATCTTAAATGAATGGTAAACCTGTTTTGTAACTCTAAGACAGGTATGTACTGCTCTCCTTTGCAATATAGCTCCTTTTTAAATGGAGCTCTGTAAAGGATCATCAGATAAATTTTAAATGCTACTCTAAATCAAGTATTCATAATTTCATAAAATCATCTCTCTTGAGCTATAATAACTAAAACATAGCCCCAAATTAATGTACATGTTTAAAAAGCACTATAGCATGTTCTGAGTCATGAGAAATTATTTGAGGAACAGTTTCTGACAATTTTGTTTACAGATCAGAAAAATTTGCATTTGTTTGTCCTTGGAATTTCTTTTCTATATTGGTTTCTCATGTCTCAGGAGACTGCATTTCTTCTATTTGAAGTATTTTAGAACATAAGCTAGTCAGCTAGCACACAGTCTACAGACATTCTATTTATGGAACTGAGAGAATAAGGCAGTGCAAAAAGGGAGACGTGAAGTTATGAATTCTAACAAATTAATTGGCAGGGAGGAGGCAAACTGAGCTGAATAATGCCTATCCAGAAGCCTAAGAGCCCTCTACTTAAGTCTGACCTCCTTGCAAAGCTTCAAAAAGGAGTCTGCAATGGGTAGGCACTCCTGTGGCAGAATTTAAGTTCAAGGCCACACTTGTTCATATGACTAACTACCGTGTTCTGAAATGTCAGAAGAAATAGCAGAGATTTGTTGTTTGTTTCAGAGGGTTTATATCAGATAAGGATTATCCCCTATGCTATTGCAATGTCTTAGTACTGACTCACCCTTGGGCCCAGGGAAGCCATTGTCTTTCCTGAGGAATTGAAGTCAGTAATTGTGGCTTAGATTGCTCACCAAGGTCATTTCAAATTTGAAATATTCAGGCCAGGAAAGAGAAAAATATTACTTTTCAGATCTTAGAAAAAAATATTTTGAAAAAAATAGCATTTATCATAGCAGGAGATAGAGCAGAAATCCCCACACATGTTGGAAAGGAAATGCTGGTCAGGGAAGGTAAACTTTCACGCTGCTCTCTTTTTTATGGTCCCTCAGGAGCAGGACCTGAGTAATCTCTAAATCTCTCAATGTGGTCTCACATTTCATTTCCATTATAGAGTAGGCTAGGCAACTTACAAATCTAAAATAAATTAGAAATACTGTTTTCTAACTCTGTGCCAGACACTGAGCTAGGTGTTTTACATGTGTAAATCACAGTTATAGCTCACCAAGTTGTGTGGAGTGCTTGGCAGAATTTGTCCAAGATCACACAACAAGAAAGGGTCGGAGTCAAAGTTTAAACCATGTGTATCAGATTTTACAATCATAATTTACCCTGCCATGCTCTAAATGAAAACTGAAAATTCCAGAGAAAAGATGATCATAATTTGGAAGAAATCCACTAATGATATACAACGTTTCCTGCCATAGTCTGGATGGCATCAGTACCTCACCAGAAGATTCTATATATTAATAGAATTATCAAGACTTATTTTACTATTACATTCAATAGCATGTTATTTATTATGTATAGAACTCATAAATTGATTTAGAGATAATTAAGAGATTTGAACCACCAAGGAAAATATACTTGAAAAAGTCTGTATGAAAATAATGCCTATCTTAATCTAAATAAAAATAATGTCCCTTCTAGGAATTCAAATGATATTATAGGGGCATTCTTTTGCCTTCATTAGAATGCAAGATTGACCTAACATTGAGTCTACCAGTGACCAATTCCAAATGGTAAACTTAAAAATATTGTACAGCTTCTCTTTGTTTGAGGTGGGAAGTTCCCAAATGGTTTTAGAGAAGCAATGTCAATACCAGAGTCGAAAAGAAGGGACATATTATGCATTACAGGGGATAAGTTAATGGCAGAACTGACGAGATATAAAGATAATAACTAATATTCATTGATCACTTATTATGTGCCAGACACTAGACCCATACATTTATTAACTCAGTTCACATAACACTATCTCTTGTGTAGTATCATCCCTATTTTACATAGGAAACAGAGGTTTAATGTGATCAAAAATGCCCAAATCATGAAACTTATAAACAACAACATCAAGATTTGAATCCAGGTTATAGTCTGTTTTCTGATCCCTTATACTATATCACCATCATAATGTTTAGTATGTGGACTCAACTTCTGATAATTACTAGAAGGAGGTGTCTGGGAAAGAAGGCAATATTTAGGAAGAAGGATGATTAAAGCTGGAAAAATATTAATAGTCATTTATTCAGACTCATCTCTCCTTCCTTAAAGGAACTATCCCCTGTTCACTTCCTCATGTAATAAGTAAATAAATTATTATAGAAAGAAATATATATTCCATCTCCATAAACATAAGAAACTTACACTATAAAATCTATTGCAGAAATTATATCATAAAGAGCATCTTAATGAATTTGTTCCACACACCTCCCTTTCTTAGTCTGTTCCCTTTTAAGGAACTCTTGTCTATAAATTCTTTCTGCCTACTTATAAGTCTGAGCACACTCTAAATCACATATTCTCTCTCTCTCTCTCTCTCTCTCTCTCTCTCTCTCTCTCTCTCTCTCACACACACACACACACACACACACATACGTGTGCATGTGCTCTATTCAAAATTTGCTCTTCATAGCAAAACCTTTTCATTTTAAGACTATTTTTTAGTTTAATCTGCACAAGCTCTCATTCTTTAGCCATTGTACTCTGTGCATATTGACTTCTAACATACTGTTTTGGACAAGACCTTTCATGCAAAGAAAATAGGGAGTTCAATTTAGTTTCTAATTTTCAACTCTCCCTTCATCGTAATTTTAATTTAACCTTCTTTTTTACCTCTGAGGTTCCAACTAAAGGTGCAATTTGAACTAGAAAATACTCCTAGAAAGAATAAAAGACCCTAAACCAATAACTGAGTAAACAAAATTTCACAGAGCACAGAGGGAAGAAAAGAGAGTGAAGAAATTAAGGAATAATAATAGTAATAAATAAATAATAACAACAACACTTATTGACCTTACTGGGTTCCCAGGAATTTTTACATGAAATAACATTTAGTTCACAAAACAAACTCATGAGGAAGACTACCAATACTATCTCCATTTAAAAAAATACAGTAGTCCCCTCTTATCCACATGGGATATGTTACAAGACCCCAAGGGATGCCTGAAAGGGCAGATAGCACCAAACCCTATATATACTATGTTTTTTCCTATACATACAAGGTGTGATCAAAAAACACAGTGAATGTTTAAATTTAAAAAATGTATTATAGTGAAAGACACATTGCCATTAATCCACCTTCAAAATACTCCCCCTCGCTTCGAACACACTTATCCCATCATTCTTGCCACTTTCTGAAGCAGTTCTGGAAGTCCTCTTTCAGGAGTGTCTTTAGTTGCAATGTCATGGCTACCTCAATGTCCTGAATGATTTTGACTTTAGGAAAGAGCCCGAAGTCACATGGTAAATAAGGTGGATGAGGATTCACCGTAAGTAATGTTTTTATTTGACAGAAATTGCCATACCAGAAGCAATGTGTGACACGGAGTATTGTCATGATGTAGGATGAAGTAAAGATACTCATGAATGAGGACTTCCAGAACTGCTTTAGAAAGTGGCAAGAATGATGGGATAAATGTGTTTGAAGTGGGACAGAGTATTTTGAGGGAGATTAACGGCAATGTCTTTTTTTAAAAAAAAATTTACTGTGCCTTTTGATCACACCTTGTACACGTCTATGATAAAGATTAGTTTATAAACTAGGCACAGTAATAAATTAACTAATAATAAAATAGAACAGGTATAACAATATATCATAATAAAGTTGTGAATGTGATCTCTGTCTCTCAAAATATCTTATTGTACTGTACACAACTTTTCAATTAAAGGAAGCACTTTACAGCTTCTCTTCAACATATCCAAATCACTAGCTTCACTACTCTGGGCTTTGGGGCCATTATTAAGTAAAATAAGGGTTACTGAACACAAGCACTGATACCGACAGCTGATCTGATAATGGCGCTGGCTACTGAGTGACTAAGGGATGGGAGCATACACAGCGTGGAGACTCTGAGCAAAGGGATGATTCACAGCCTGGGCAGCATGAATCTGGATAGCACAAGATTTCATCACGCTACTCAGAATGGTGCACAATTTAAAACTTATTGTTTATATCTAGAATTTTCTATTGAACATTTTCAGACCACAGTTGACTGTGGGTAACTAAAACCACAGACAGTAAGAACTAGGATAAGGGGGGGACTACTGTACATAAAGAATTTATAAAGCAAAAACCCTAAACAGAATTTCTTCATTTGTCAAACAACTGAGCACCGAATATGTTCATATAGTATGACAGAGCACTGATAAGAAGAAAATAACCTTTTCCTTCAGGATTTCTCAGTCAAAACAGCTATGGGAACCAAGAAAACACAGCATTATTTTTGCTAAGTGAGTGTGAAAATGTCCAGAAAGGCTTATGGGGGAGGAAGAAACTACCCTCGAGTTTCTCTCAGCTGGCCTAATAATTAAACTTAAATGAGACAGATTGATAAAAGAAAATAACCAAATTTAACTACATAAATACACATGGGAATCCCACATATGAAAGAGTTAGAAACCCCACATACGTGAGAGGTTCAGAGACAGAATGGGAGAATGAGGTATATATGGCATTCGGAGCTAAGGATGAGATAAGGCACCTTGGGGCTTCACAGGATCCTTGTAGGATGATAAGAACAGAGGTTCAGTAATTTAGTAGTTTGCCCTGCCATGTATGAGATCCAACAATTAAGTTCGAGAACTTGTTGTAACAATGATGCTAACCTTTTTTGATATCAGAGGGATTATTCATTATGAATTTTTACCAAGTTAACCAAGTTTACTATTCAGAAGTGCTGAAAAAGCGGCATGAAAAAGTTAGATGAAAACAACCTGAACTTTTCACCAATTCATGGCTCTTGCATCACAACAATGCACCAGCTCACATGGCACTGTCTATGAGGGAGTTTTTAGCTAATAAGCAAATAACTGTATTGGAACACCCTCCCTGCTCACCTGATCTGGCCCCCAATGACTTCTTTATGTACCCAAAGATAAAGGAAATATTGAAAGGAAGCCATTTTGATGACATTCAGGACATCAAGGGTAATACAACAACAGCTCTGATGGCCATTCCAGAAAAAGAGTTCCAAAATTGCTTTGAAGGGTGGACTAGGCACTGGCATTGGTGCATAGCTTCCCAAGGGGAGTACTTCGAAGGTGACCATAGTGACATTCAGCAATGAGGTATGTAGCACTTTTTCTAGGATGAGTTTGCAAACTTAATTGTCTGACCTTGTAGCTACCTTGTTTCCCTCAAAATAAGACCGGGGCTTATATTAATTTTTGCTCCATTAATGCTTAGTTTCAGGGTATGTCTTATTTTTTCATGTACAACAATCTGCATTTATTCAAATAGTCATGTCATCTTCTTTTGGAACATCGTCATAATGTACTAAACGCATCCGTCTGGCTGACAATCTTAACTGGGGCTTATTTTTGGGGAAGGTATTTTTGGGGAAACACAGTAGATCAAGAAAGGTTATCTTTGACAATCTCTTATTATGGGCAAGGCATGTAATTCAAATTCTTCTAAATAGTTAAAGGGAGGGGGCAGAAGTTTCTCTTTGAGTCCATAGGGTCTTAGCTATCTCTAACTCAAAACAGTCTGAATACTACAGAGGCACATCTTGGGGTGACTCGTTCTGAACTCCTACCTTCACAGAGTCAGTCACACTGCAAAAAAAATGTGATTTACCCAGTCAGAGACTGGAATTAGCAAGCACAGAATAATCCAGTCAGAAGGAAATGCGTGGAAGGACACTGCTTGTTCGGGGAATAACCACAGACTCAATTCATAGAGACAGGAAATTGGCTGGCAAGACTATAATGTGAGTTGACTACCAAGGTAAGAAATTTAGACTTTATGGGAGAGCCAACTAGATGCATGTAAGCAGGGAGGAGACATTTCCAATCTATTTTAGAAAATTCACTCTGACCTCGCTGTGTCTGATGGATTCAAGTGAGGAGAGAGCTGAGGCAGAGACCAGGAGGGAGGTAACTGCAGTTTAGCTGAGAAATGGTAAGGGTCTGAATCGGGGTAGTTAGGGGTCTAGAGAGATGTAATGAGAGGATGACTTGCCATAGCTTCTCCCTTCCTCTTCCAACTTCCCCTGATTGTTGAAAAAGGAGAGTGACTTACAGACCATTGGATAATAGCCCAAATTCCCTTTAGAAGAGTATGCTTCTGGAGTCATTTGTGGTCAGTTATACCAGAAATTAAGATGAAAGCCAAAAATCTACCAAGTACAAGTCAATAGCTTGTTTCACTAATGGGAAACAAATTAAGCACAACAACAGAAATTAAAAGTCAACCACATTCAATAGGGAGATAAAATCACCATTGAAAAGTGGAGCAAACTATTTTTGCTAACAATTGTATATGCATAAGTATGCTTAGTAGCACAGGAAACATACATTCTTGATTTTAAATCTACACTGTGTAAGTATTTAGCCACCTGTTCCTTGTTATATTATGTTCAGCATTCTTAAATCTACTTTAAGAAACTTTTTATAACTAAGTAGTGGGAGTACATGCAATGTGCAAGGACTCAAAGTCTTTTTATTTCATATAGTTTATAGTCTTTCTGGTTTAAAGTTAATTCTTCATTAAATTTTACAAATGTTACAAACCTTTAATATTTCAAGTGTAATTTACCAAATACAGAATACCTTGAATTTTTTTTTTTTAAGCACAGGTTATCTTACCCAGAGATTTAAAAAAATTATCTCACCCTGAGGTTTTAAAAATATGAAAATATTTCTTCTGTCAGAGCTAACATGCTGCTTTAACCAATAAGACCTCAAGGAATTCTATCTTGTAGTATCTGGCACTTTTCCCTGAATTACTTACAGCACTACTTTCTTTTGCAAATGTTCAAACATTCCTAAGTTTCAGTTTTGCATTGAATATAGTTGCTTGAAAGACAACATAATCTCAATATCCTACATAATGCTTAATTAAGTAAAATAATACTGTACATTTTAGGTACTATTTTTTTCTAAAATCTCATTATTTATTTAAAGTTTATAAACTATTATAAACTCTTTTTAATAAAACATGCTCTACAAATAAAAACATATTTAAACATATCTTAATCAGCTGGATAAATGCACATACTTTTTTTATTCACTGATCTCTTAGTTCTACCCTTTTTCATAATCTTACTATTATAGAGATTGTAAAAACACATTTAATATATAGACACTAAATTGCATTGTTTTATAACGTTTCTGTTTAAGTAGGAAATCACTGTTTATAAAGTAGGAAATCACTATTTATAAAGAGGAAGATGCCTTTTACTGTCCACAACCTGTTACTATGGGTGAGGACAAGGTCCTGAGTTTGGTCCAGGCCAACAGCAATAAGAGATCCCAGTTTGGGGCTTACAACAGTGTGACTTCTCCTCCACTCTGTTTGTTCTTATCACCTCATTCACTGTGCCATCTGCCATACCCCTGTGCAGAGATCCTGAGTCACAAATTTGCCTTTTCTTCCCCAAATTTTGCTGAATAACCCCATTCTCTGGTCTTTACAGGTCACCTCATTTCTACCTTCTGAAAATAAACAAATAACCAACCAACCAACCCTTTGGGGAAAAGCAATAAAGTAAGGAAAACAGTTCAATCTTACTTGGATAAGGACTGACAGAAGCATCTGTTTTCTAGACTTTTGATTTAATTGAATCTTACATCCCTAATTCAGGAATGTTCAGTTACAGTGGTCCCCCAGAGAGAAGACACAGGAACATGCGTGCACAGGGCTGTGAGTGTATATACATATATATGCCCTTATCCCTTAAATGAGCATCTAAATGTGTGAGAACCCACATAAAGGTGGATTGTGTTGTGTTGTTCAAAATAATCAGTGTGAATTGGAATTAATACAGTAACAATATGGTGCTTATTTTCAATTTCTTTGTTCATATAGAAGTTCATGAGAAGCTCGGGTTCCTGCTAGCTTTATGAACCCCTCAACCTAATAGGATTTACAAGCTACCCATAAGTGAATCAAAAGTAGATGCAGGCAGCAGGCTTTCAAGATAAATTTCATCTTTGTCATTACGTTTTCCTTTCTGTTCTTCCACACCTGAGAGAAGCTCTGGTACAGACTAAGAAGAAAACATAGGTATGACTGCTAAGGAGTTTGTTTTCATTTCTATATGGTAATTTGACATAGTAATAATAATGGGTTAGTATTCTGAATTTATTGTCAAAATCTTAAACTAATTAAAAATATGTTAAATATAAGTGTTGGTGCTTCTTCTGGGTACCAACAAATCATGTATAGAAACTGTATCTTATTTATCTTTATCCTAGAATTACAACACAATGCCTAGCATATAACAGATATTCAATATATATTTGTTGAATGAATAATGGTTTGAAAAAAATACTACCAAAGAGAAAACATAAATATTATATTGAAACATAAAGAGAAAACAAAAAAATGACCTATAACAAATCTATGAACTCAGAGATAGTGTGCAGGTCACTATACATGTTTGAAATACCTGCGATAACTACTCATTTTTCTGGGGAAGCTAGACAGGGAGGCGTGAAGACAGTGAGAACAATGACCCTCTCTCCAGGCTGATGTGAACCACCAGGAAAGTTCTCAAAATCAAACACATTCTATTGCTTTTCTCAAGCTCTCATCCAAGCACAAGGCAGAAAAACAGCCTTTTCCAAAGGGGTAGATAATTCCATATGAGTACAAGAGAAATAGCAGCCAAAGCAGGGCTTCACTTAGTGAGTGGCAAGACACAGAACACAAGGCAGACTTGGTGATTTCCTCTGAATTCAGGAGATTTCTTGAACATGATGTATAGCCATGTTCAAGTTTGAATATGATTAGAGAATCTTCTCTGCACCCTATATCAGCCTGTAATCTCAAGAGTAGAGTCTCATTAGAACAAACCCAGACGGGGGAGAAAAAGCTCACTTCTATTTATCACTCCTTGAAAAGGACACTAAGAGGATTACCATGAGAGCACAGGTGTTCGTTCACTCAACGTTCAGTCACTGAACTGAAAAGAAAAATGTTCTCAATTGCCCTCATTGCCTTGTTTTTCATTCAACAAAGAATAGGTACTGAGAATTTCCTCAAGCAAACAGTCATTGAATTCTTTTAACAGGGGAAGGCTCAAGCACTTTTTATTAAAAGCAACCTCATGAAATATGTTTTATAGCTAATGTGAGGAAATGTACAACATGACAAATGATTCAGAAAATATAAAGATCTAAAAGGCATGCTTAGAAGAAAAACAAAATAACTGTACAAAATTATTCTTTAACTGGTTTTGTTTACAATTTTGCTGTGTTTGTGACTAAAATTCACTAAATCGTTAACTGTATTTTCCTGTCATTAATCTTGCTTCCTCTTCTTTTTTCTTTTATTAATGCCTAAATGGGACTTCAAAGTGACTAACTGATAACCTTACAGTAGCACAAATAGCAAAGCTCTACTTATGGCACACATGGTTTTTTTTTCTTCAAACAATATGCAAATATACCATGAATGTTTCAAAAAACACAAACTAGAAGTACAACAAAATTAAGGTATTAAAATGAAACTTTACATTTAAATGCATTTCACATTTAAATAAATTTAATAAAATATTTATTTTAAATAAAACTTTATATAAAATACAATGATATGTTTAAATGCATCATTTTATTAATCAGTTTCCCTCATCAGGAAGATTTTTTTTCAGTTATTCTAAAAAAAAAATGTCACAAGCTCATCAAACTCATGCTGTGGGTTTAAGATAGGAAAGGGAAAAGAATTGTGGAACCAACACATCTCTGAGATTCAATTTAGAAAAAATGTATTCTTAGTAATTTCAACTCTCTGTAATAGAAAAAGGAAAAAAATGTCACCCATCAAATTATGTAGAATTTCAGGAAACACATTCCAGTACTGCATGTGGTTTGATACAACATAGTACCACCGTGGCATTCGTGACATTTTCCCATGCTCTACCTTCTCAAAGATAAATAGGCCAGTTCTTCCTGTAATTTTCCACAAAATCTTTCAGAAGAGCTTTTAATAATCTGGAGATGATAGCAGGGATAGTGGTCCAACTGACCTTCTAGACAAAAGCCTAGGGTCAAATTAAACCTGATTTAAAATCACAGGGAAAAGTAATTTTAGGGAAATTTCCCCCAGGCAATCCTAGCCATCTGTAATTTTAAAGCAATAAATGAAAAGAAGTGAGCAAATGGAGAGAAATGTACTAAAAGATGATTGTCATTTGTTCTGGGAGACAGCACTCCTTTTATGTCTGGTTAGAATTTATAATGTATTTGTTCCCAAGGTTCTCAAAAGAGCAGTCACAAATCAGTATGTTTCTGGCCATAGGTTTTGCATCCAAATTTAATGCTGCTGCCTGATGGATAATGGAAGTCAACTAATCACTGTATGGTTGTAGAGATTTAATGGAGCAAGAAATTCTATAATTTATCATCAGGATTGTTTGATTATTTGGGGCCATACCTGTCTTCTTCTTGAAAAAACAATTTCTCTCAAATTTATTCCTCTCATAAAGAACTTCTGTCTGTTCTACCACCACATCAAATTGTTTCCATGACTTTTTTCCCACCCCAAGTCTGTCATCTAGAATTCTCTAACTCCTCCCTCCTCACCTTCCCAGCCAAACTGCTGAGAAGCATCGTCTACACTTGCCGTCTTCATGTTCATCTCCCGGTAGGTCCTCACCCTACTCTGTCTTCTCAGATCATCACAACAGCAAAGAAGTTCATGGTCATGGCACCTGTCATCCAACAGGACCTAATGGACAACTTTCAGTCCCGATCTTCCTTGGCCTCTAGGCAGCTCCCTTCCCAGAGTTTCTGGTCAGCACATCCTCATGGCTTTCAGAAGAGTGTACACAAACTCTGAAGCCAGAACGCCTAGATTTAAATCAGCTCTGCCATATACTGCCTGCAGGATGATGGTCTATACGCCACTCGCCCTCTCTAGGATTCACATATTTTTCCACCTGTAAAATCAGGGGTAACAGTAACACCAACCTCTTTTGAGAGAACTGAATTGATTTAATATGTGTAAAAGTATAGAAACCAGTGCTGGGCACACACTATCATATACATTTTAGCTTTCATCATTTTTATTATTATTTTCCACCTACTTCCCTGGTCACTCCTTTTTTGGAGTACATCAGGTCTTTTTAGTTTCTCTCTTCCCCCGAGCTAGTGTCCATACTTGCTGATAAGGCCTAAACATAATCTCCAGCGCATCCCAATTTCTTAAACTTTAAACATACATATGCAGCTACCGACTGGGTATCGCAAACTGCACATGTCCACAGTTGAATTCATCTTCCTGCCAAGCCTGTTCCTCCTCCAGTGTTCCTTTTCTCTAAAATTGCAACCACCACCCACACAGTCATCCAAATCAGAAACCAGGAATCATGACTGCCTCTGCCGTTCTCCTCATCTTCCAAATGCAAACAAGTCATGTCGAGTCTACCTACTTCCTAAGTATCCCTTGAATACATTTGCTTCCCTTCCAACTTGGCAGCAGCTAGTCCAGGCCACCACTGTCTCTCCTGGGCCATTGCAACAGCCTCCCTTTCTCTTCACTGTTAGTCATACACTTCTTTAAACATTTTCTAAATAGCAACGAAAGCATTCTGCTAACACTCAAATCTGATCACGTGTCTAACCCTTTCCTTAAAACTCTTCCATGTTATAATGAATATGGCATACAAAGCTCTTCATAATGTAATTGGCCCCTGCATACTTCTTTCTCTTGCATGACTTGCAGCTCTTCAAATCTCTGTCACTTCTGGGCCCTCGTAGGTGCTGTTTCCTCAGCCTGGAATATTCTCCTACTCCACCAGCATCCCTCCTTCATCTGACTAATTCCTATCCAACCTTCTTTTTTCAAGGAGACAATCTCTGACACATAAACCATGTTCAGTACCCCTGTCATGTGCTCACACACAAACAAACAAAAAAAAACACTATAGCCCACCTGATAATGATATTTCTCATATTTTGTTACATATTTAAAATTAGCATACAGATAAATTATATAATTACAAACTATGATATATGCTCTGAAGCAAACTGTCTGTTGCCCTCATTAGACTACAATCCCATGAGGATCTTTTCTGAGCTCAGTGCTTAGAATAATAGGCACTCAGAAAATACATACTTTATATTATATACCGTGTGCATATAAATCCATAGAAAAAGGAATATCATCAGTGCTAACAGCAAGAAGTAGGAGAAAAGAAGAAGAGAAAGACGACCTAATTTCTTACTTGCACTTACCTGTTAGATTCTCTGAGGGCCTTAACTGTCAACGCCCATCTCCCAAACATCAACTCTACATCTCCAATGTCATCTTCATAGCTTTGATGAAGTAAAAGGTAATTCATACAATGCCTGGTATAACCCCTGATACATCTTTTAATTTGTCCAATAGATATAAATAATTTGTTGTACATGTTACATTGTGCTAGACATTGAACTGTATTCAAATTAAAATACTATAAAGCTCTTAGAAGCTTAAAGATAAAATAAATGCAATTTATATTAAACATGCACAAGACATTGGTATATAAACACTATGTGAAAAATGATTTTTAAAATGTAAAGTCTTTCCATAATGATCCTGCCTTAGAGTATAAGATAATAAATGACAACCAGATAATGTTGCTACAAACAGAAATGATAGGCTAAAAATAAGTTGGCTTTTAAATTATTTTTGCTTTTTATCGGTTTGCTCTCCTTCTCACCCTGGCCTTCTTCCATTTACTACTTTCTGTCTCTCTTACTCTCTCTCTCCTCCTCTCCCCATTTGATAACACGTTACATTATTCATGTAATGTCAAAGATGCCACCCTAAATTGGAAATTACTCAAAAGAAATCAAACTAGAATCAAGAGATTTCCTAACATTTAAAAAAACGCTAATTTGTGTTGAAATTGGTTTAAGATCAAATAATAAATGAACAAATAAGGAAATGCCATATGATAACCTTTAGAAAACAACTAGCACATGAAATTACTTCTGTAAATTAATGTCGGATAATTTTTAAGGAAGGGCAGAATCAATTTCATGGAAGAGACAGATAATTTTTTTAAAGTTTTAAATTGTTTTCTTTAAAATTAGTGGTAGATGTATTTTGGGAAACCTAAACAATTGTGACTAACTCTAGAAGTTCATCTTAACTATTTGAGACCTGGTCTTTAACATTTTTAATTTAAGCTTGACAAGCCTACTTTCTCCTAGAAGTGATTCTTGAGACTTGTTTGGAGGTTCTATGCAGCAGTGAGGGCTACCCACAGATCCTTGATCAGAGGGTCGTTTCTGGGAATATGAGACTTAGAGCACCAGGAAGTGTTTCTACTTTTATCAAGTACGCATATAGAGCTTTGGAAGGGCCAAACACGGAATCATGATGATAGGGGAACACATGTCTATGAGGACAAATCAAATAAGGTCTTTGGTTCCAAGACTCTCCAGGGAGGCCTTCCCTGGCACCATACCTAGAATTGTAACCCTCCACTACACTCCCTAATCCATTTTCTTGCTTTAATATTCTCCTTGACCATTAGCACCATCTAATATATAACATGTTTCATTTATTCATCTGGTCTATTGTCCGTCTCCTTAAACTGGAACATAAGCTCATGAAGTCTGGGATGGTTTTTTTAATCTACTGTAATCCCACAACTAGAACAGGACTTGGGATATAGTAGTGTTCAATAAATATTTATTGAATGAATAAACGAAAGCAAATCTATCCTTAGAATCAATATGATAACTGATGAAGCAGTCAGATTACTTTACCTCCACATGGTAAATTTAGTGTAGTTAAAAGTCTTGCTAGAGATTAAATTTAGAAACAGTTTTCTGCACTAGTGATAGAGGTTGTTAGTCACTTCGATTACCCAGGAAAAGCAAATCATATCTGAATCACTTCAAATGGATTCTTTAGATACTGCTGAAGGTCTCTACCTACACTTATGTGAGTGGATATCCGGAAGCTAGTGTGTAATAAGCCCTTTTGTATTTGAGAGTCATAAAGAAGAAGCTGCCGCATACCAGAGAGAGAATGGGAAAAATGGTAAGTGGTGAGAATTCTGAATGCTTAAGATAGTGAACATCTGTACCCAACATGATCGGCTAATCCAGAGCAAGCTTGCAAACCGTGAAGAGGGACTCCTGCAACTAGTGATTGTATCAGTGCCTGGATCAAGAGCTGGAAGACAGCACCCAATTAACCTGCCATTGCCACTCTGCACATTCAATTAAAAATGCCCTTTAATTTTCTGCATCACCATGTGAATCAGTATATGAAATCCAGGCACGGAGGCTGGGGATGGATTAAGGCCTCTGAATATCATCTAGAATCTTCTACTGGCACTCGAGGCCCAGTGATTTGTCCAAATATTACTATCAAACTTGTCATTTTGTCCTTGTCACATATGCTTCTTCAATATCTATTTGCCTTTTACCAACAGTCCAATTGCTAAAATTTCAACTTCCTCCAAGCCAATCCATACTTTCTTTAACATACAATGCATGACCTCCTCTTCTCCTTTCCTTCCTTGACTAATTAATTCTATACTTCTTTTCATAATGGCTGTGGAAATTATTTTTAAAAGCTTATTTTGGCAGAGAAATTGAGAATCTGCAAAGCACGTCCAAATACCTAAGTTTTTTGTTGTTGTTGCTATCTCAATAATGAAACTATTTGGTAATGATCCAAAGCAAACCAATCTCTTTCAAAGTTTGTAGTATTAAAATAATAACAAAATTTAATTCTTTGCTCAAGCTAGACAGTGTATTAAAATGTTTACACTCAATTATCTCAAATACTATGGGGTACAAACTACATGCCCATTCTATAGATAAAGAAATTAAGTCTTAAAAGTGTTAACTAATTGCCCAATGTCAGACTGGAAATCTGGATCTGACCTGTATGAGCCCCTGGGCACCCTCTGTGCCGTTGGGCATGATTCTGTGACAGAGTATATGTAATAGCAGGGCTGCAGCACAGGACAAAGTCATCTCAACTATCACCAGGGACATAGAGTATAAAGAACAATAAAAATAACAGTATTTAATTAAACTAAATAAATAGCAAATGCGTGCAATTGCTTGGGGCCTCAGACAGAGTTGTACAGTGACAGGGGAGAGACGTTGAAGCTAAATATGACAAGAAGTCTTCTGTAAGCCCTGTTCTCACCTCACCCCCAACACAGGGAGATTTTAGCTTCGGCAAGAAGGACTGTAGGCTTCCCTTCCACACACAGCCACAGAGACTTCAGCTTCCCACACAACACTGCCTCGCCTGCTTTCTTCTCTAGTGCTACTTACAAATCTTTATTTTAACCAGGTTTTTCTGGCCATATGAACAGATTTAGGATTTGAAAGAGGGTAGGATGGAGGGAGAGCCTCAATCATTAGCCTAAAAGTCTAATTTCATTCTCCAGGTATTACATTCAACTTTTTTCTTTATTTTCTTAAGTAAAGAGGCAGTGAAGTGTAATGCGTAAGTGCACACATTCTGCTCTGCTACTCAGTAACTATGGGACTTTAAACATGTTACTTAACCTCTCTGTGCTCAGTTTGCTCATCTGTAAAGTGGGTATTATAATAGTACCTACATAATGGTGAGGTATTGTAAAGAATACATGAGATAATATATGTAACATACTTGAGGATAGTACCTAGCTCAGAATAAGTTTTCTATAAGCATTTACTATTATAATTACTATATAATGCATATGTCATAAGGATTACAAAAATAATAGTTAATATTCAATGAAAATTATGCTAAGTGATTTCCATTTAATCCTCATAAGAACCCTGTGGATACTGTCACTGTCCCAATTAAAAATGAAACATACTCAGAGAGGTTATGGAGGAGTCCAAAATTACCCAAGCAACTGGGTGAAAAAGATGAAAGGATTAAGAAGTGAAAATTGGTAGGTACAAAACAGTCACAGGGATGTACATATAGCATAGGGAATATAGTCAATATTAATAATTATGTATAGCAATAACATGTATAGTCTCAGGTGGGTGGGTATTACACTAATTAGGGGAATCAATTCATAAATTATATAAATGTCTAACTACTATGCTACACACCTGAAACTAATGTAAAATCATATTGAATATCAACTATAAATGAAAAAAAATTTAATAAAAATAAATTTTAAAAAAATACCCAAGCAGTTAAGTAAGTTAGGACTCAAACCCAGCAGTTTGAGTCCAGGATCAACTCCTAACCACCATGCTATTTCAGCTGGGTAATAATACCTGCTGATAGGTACTGAAGTTTCGTTTTGTGCCAAGAATTGTTCTAATAACTTTAAGTCTCTGATATCTTATATCTCATGAAAATTAATTAAAATCCTCACAACTACCTTATGCTTTTATTGTTCCCATTTTATAGACGAGAGAGCAGGCAATTGGTAACATGGCCAAGATCATACAACTAGTAGATGGGTAAAGTAAGTGTACCCCACAGTGAAAAGTAGGTAAAGCTGAGGTGCTAAATTGAAATCTCAGTGACCTAATACCAGATTGAGTATCACAATTTTCAGAAACAAAACGTCATCCTGCTATAGTTATCTAAACAATTTCTAAGCCAGAATGATTAAGACAGATACTCAACACTGGAATCCTAAAAGAAGGAACTGATTAAATGCTAATATATTCTGATTTGCCTTACTATTCAATCATTTTCCCACCTCTAATAGCAGCTATTTTCACTGTCATTTTTATTCTGTCCTCTACAATTTGAATAAATTCACTATTCACAAATAGGGATTAATTTTTTTTAGGAAGCAAGACAATCGCCTTCATTTGGTTCCTGTCCCACAGAAGTTGAGACGATGTAGTGAGAGACGGTGGATGAACAGTCAGCCCATTCAACTGTGACAAGAGGAGAATCTGTCAGTGATATATCTGGCCAAAACTCACAGGAACTTATAAGCATCACTATCAATAGTAATAGATAACTACTGTGATTGGGTGGCTGAGCAGGACCACAGTAGTCCAATAACTCTTGAAGTATTTATGCAAAATAGAAAAATAAGCTTGGTTTGGGGAGCAGAGCACAGGTTTGGTTTAGCCCCAACCACCCATGGAGCCTCAATTCTATATACCAAAGCCTTGGTGCATGTTCTGAACAGATCTCAGTGAATCTGAGCTAATATGGGAAGGTGTCTTTAACGTCCAGAGACACATGATTGATAGCAAGGACAGAAACACACTGCTACATATCTAGAGAACAGACTAAGTAAAATATTAGGGTCAAGAAGAAAGATGGTGAGCAAAATTGATTTATAGGAACATTGTGTGGGAGAATAGCAATGTGCCATGGGAAATAATACCAGTCAGATGGTCAGAACGAGTTATTGGATCCCATATATTTACAGCAAAATTAAATACTTGATTTGCTAGGCAAAAAGAAAGCCGATGGGAATATATATAAAGGGATGATGAATAAAATTTAAGATTTGGGGAATTCTTCAGAATGTTATTCAGGTTAAGAAAAGAAAAGTTGATGATCAATTGTGTGGTCACAAATTAACTATTGGTAGACAAATAATAAATTAACAGGATTCTGGTAGGAAAGAAGACATGTTGATGATAATGGTAGTAAATTGGATGGAAACAAACACAAAACCTGGCAGTTACTGAGCACTGAATGCATGTGGTTACATTCAGACCCTTACCATAGTCTTATGAGACCAGCACCATTATTAATACCATTTTACAGATGAGGAAACGGAAGCTTACGAGATTATATGACTTAACCAGGATCTCAGATGAAGTAATAGAATTTGAGTTTAAACCCAGGTGGTCTAATTTGGGAGTTTTCATCCTTGACCACCATACTACACAGCTATGTGTTAAATTAATGGAAGTAGCCATAATTAACAAGAATACAGATGCAAGTACTAGACACATCAAATGTTATCCCACCTCCATTTGCACAAAGAAGAGTCAGGATAATGTGGTCTCTGATAGCAATGGTAAACCTTACCAGAATACAGCTATGGAAATGAGAGACAATGAAATTCAAGTACTTTTAAAAATGACTTCTCTGCTAACCAAGAAAATAGTTTATAATACACAAGATTCAGTGAACAAAATGGAATGCACTTCCATGCCTGGCTGCATCGTCCCACTTTGGAACCAACAGAGAACAAGTTTGCTGTGTAGGTATTTTGTGATAATGACTTTACTATTATTAACAGCGACAATAGTAGTTTCAGGCAGCCTTTCATATTTCCATAGCAGCCTTCAACGAAGGAGCAAAAGCACCTGACAAACACTCTCATTTGTATTATTGATGGCTTAGATTAATAGAGCGCCTTTCTGTCGAAGAGCTCATTAATTCTTACACAGACTCTTGTGACACAAACAGGCAAGCAATCCATTTCTATATTTTACATATGAAGAAAAAAACAAAACCTGAGAACCTGTGTAAAACTGCTTGGTAATACCATGGTTGGACCTACCATGTTATCGAAATCATAAAGAACCTGGTATTTCCCTTCCTTATTGACTCAAACCCTATCTCTTTTACAACTTCTTTCTCTCGATTACCTGAAAACTGGAAGCCTTCCCTAGCTACTGCATCCCTCATCCCTCTCCACTGATTCTCACTGCCTCTTTTCCAGACTAGGTTTTCATCTCCTCCCTCCCTCTAATTGCTTACCTTTTCTCCATTCTGTCTTCACCAAACCACTCTCAACATTGCTGCCAGAATCATTTTCTTAAACCTACTAAAAAAACAGCAGTAGCTCTTCATAGTCTATAGAAATAGACCCAAACTCCTTTATAGATCATTCACGACCTTCCTCAGTCTGTCCCCAATCTATGTTCCTAGCCATATTTCTGACTGCAAGCCTAAAGTTCTAAACCCCAAACCCACTCTGCTCCTTGCTCATTCTATTCCCTATTCTAGAATAAACCTTTCCAAGTCTAATACAGACAATCAAAATTATCTTCACAATTCCACTCCAAAGCTATCTCTTCCATGAATTCCTTCTAATACTTCCGTTGAAAATGGCTGCACCCTCAAAATCTACAACACAGGTTTAATCTTTATTTATAGGACTCATTATATTCTACCTAGGACTATGGTGACTTGTGGAAGTACATCTGTCTTCTTAGAATGTTCTATCATTGAGACTCACAGAGAGTCAACTATGTGTTAGGCCCTGGGGCATCTAATGGATAAAAAGGTAAACCACATCTCTGCCTTCATGGAGGTTACCATCTTATAGTCTTTGTCATCTAGAGTTCCTCCTCTGAATGACCAAACACACTATTTTCCCAGTTTTCCCAAGGATGGTATATAATCAGTGCCATTCTAGATGCATAAAAGAGATGTTGATTCATTACATACAATGGCTGCTTTTTAGAAGTGGTTCTCAAAGTGTAGTGCACAGATTCCCTGAGGGCATGCAAGGCCCTTTCAGAAGTGTTGATGATGCCAAAACTAACTCCAAATAATGTAAATGCATGGTTTGCTGTTTTTATTCTCATTTTCTCTCAAAAGTACAGTCGTGTCTTCCAGAGGCTGCAGGATGTATGACATAATAACAGATCGAAGGCATAAGTAGATAAAAGAATTCTGCTGTCTTCTATTAAACCGGTCATTAAACAGATTTGAAAAAAAAAATGCCACTTTGTCACTAAATTATTCTGTTAAAAGTAGTTGTCTTTAAAATATATATTATTTTATGTGAACATGTAATGGTTTTTCTGTTGTTAATTCTTAAATGAATTACATAAATATTTTAAATTTATATCTTAATCTCTAATATGGTAAATACCAATGGATAGAACCCACATAAACAAAAGCTCTTTGGGTTTCTCAGTAATTTTCAAGAGTGTGAAGGGATCGTGAGACCAGAGTCTGAGACTTGCTTCTTAGAGTACTGGGACTCACATCTTTCTACAGAACCCCAATTGAGAATGTCTCGGTGCTAGCGGAGTCATTTGTAACAGCCATGTTCTCTGAGTTGGACCTCTATTCACTTATCTACAAGTATTTCCCCCTTCCCTTCTGACCCAAAGGCCCCGGGTTTGATAGCGAGCTGCTTAAGCACAGAGATTACACAGTATTCATCTTTGTTGCTGCAGCACCTAGCACAGAAGGGGCAGCCAGGAAATATTGGAGAAAGGAAGGGAGGGACGGAGAAAAGGAAAAATTGTGTCTTACTCATTGTTCAAAGTTTCTATCACAATAATCTGCCTATAGAAAATATCTGTTAACCTTCATGTAAATGTGTTGAATTGATATGATATCTAAAGGGATGAAGAAGCCAGTAGTGTCACCTAGTATGTTGGTAAATCCCAGCGCCTTAGAAACTGTGAGTTTTAAAGGCTAATTTAAAAGAGTCTTCTCATAAACGAATCAACGAACAAACATTTGTGCACACTGGTCCTTCAATAGCAGAGGATCATTTTTAAATAAAGAAAGATACAAATTTTGAAAACAGATGCAGTCAATTTGGTTGCCTATGCATAACCCATCTTCCTTGCGGATAATAAAGTCTCAATAATGAGAAGTGACTTCCTATAACTAAAATATTTTGATTTAGAATGAGACAGGTAGAATTACACTAAAGATAACATCTGTCTTCCTGACCCTTCTAAGTCTCCTTCTGGCCTAGTCCTCTCTTTCAGCCATTATGAAGCTGCTTTTCATTCTCGAAAATCCCTTCACTGGCCAAGGTGACCCTTACCAAGGTACTCTGCTTGGGCCTGACCTTTTGGGTACCATCCCACACTTTCATTCCATCTGTATCATTTATTCCACATAATTTTCACAGTTAAAAAGAAATTTAAGCATCATCTATTATTACAAGTCCTTCACACACACCTGAAGCTCAGCTAGATTAAGACTTGCCCGAGAGAATATTAGTTCACCACGGAGCTGGTATGAGAATCTAACATCAAGGTTTCTTCCTTTTCCAGAGACTATACAAGGAAAATTTTAAGATAATCGGATAAACCCTTAACAAAGCACTCTTCTCCCAGACCTATCTTGATTCCATCACTATATAAAAGTATTTCCTAGGTATTCCATTCTTTTCGTCTCTTATGTTAATGCATTAAGAAGTATAGATATTATCTATGATTCAAAATCCATTATCACTAATTTACCCTTTAATGCAAGTTAGTTTATCAGGTTTACTAGCCAAGCAATTTACCTCATAACATTTCTGCTTTAACAGGAACAGTCTTCAGCCAAATGAGTAAGTGGGAATTTCACACATTATATTAGATTCAGAAGCAAAGAGTTGAGAAACCAGAGGGTATTGTGGCTCCTTAAACGATAACACAGTCAGACATCTATACTCAGGACAAAAACGAGGAAAGAAGTTCAACATAAGAGATCTGATTGCCTGTGACATTCCGCATTGCTGATCTGAACCCTGGTTGGCAAGAAGTAGTCAACAGACACATGATATAACATATTTGGCTGGTACTCATAAATAAAAAAGAGCTTAAATGAATACTTTCCTACCTACTATGTCACATAGTTTTTTCCTAATTTATTTTATTCAATCATTTTTTATGAGGGGGGTACAATATCTTTAATTTTAATAAACTAACTTCCAAAGCAGAATTATGTTGATTCTTAAGATTTATAAATGATTTTCTGAAGACAATACTGTAAATATTATCCACTCTCAAACTCAAAGGAGCTTGAAAGTGGGCCTTCAGAATTTAAAGCATCACAAACCACCTAGACCTTCCAAAACTTCAACTAGAAAGAAAACTTCAAAACATGTGGCATATATAATTTCTGGTATCTACACTATAGATAATAGATTATCACAGGTAATGGATGCTGCTAAATTGTAGACTAAACTTTCCAATAAGCCCTAATCTGAAAAAAGTTTCTTTTGTTAACCAAATTTTCATTAAGATCTCATACTTTTATTTCAATATTGTTCCTCTGATTGATACTGGTTATTGAATTCTTTATGAAGAATCTGAGGTATGCTAAAATTTATGCTGACTCACTCTTTAAATAAGCTCCAGAAAAACATCAACTTCTAAAGGAAAACATTATTATTCTCACAATCTGACATCAATTACTTGGGCTCTCTCAAACAGTGACAGTCCCAACCAAATCCATCTTCCTAGGAGACATAGCATGAAGTTCCACCGATAAGTGAAAGGCCTTTACAATTTTATACAGTACAAGGGCTATTTATGTTAGTTTTCCTAGGGTTAAATAGTCCTAAGAATTTAGTTTCCCATCTTGGTAACTTGCAGCTACTGAGAAGCCAGACAAAGCAGCCCTAGAGGGACAAGTTTCTGAATATTCTTATTCATCTCACTTGTGCGGCATTGGGTTCTAAAAACCTCTTATGTTCATTTCTGTCTCTTTTTACACTGATTATGTTGTTATCATTTCTTAGAATCCCTATTCTTACCCTTACCTGGAATTCAAACCATACCAATGTTTTAAGACTCCATTCAGGTCCAACTTTCACCTTTAATACTGAAAAGGAAAAAACCTAGTGATAAAAAAGGAAGTGCTCCCGAGTTGGGCTCCCTCAGGTCTACCACTGCTAGTTGCATGACCTAGGGCAGGTTACTAAGCCATCTATGCTTCAGTTTTATCATGTGTAAAACAGAAACACTTGGTAGGAATTCTGTGAAGGTTTTAAATGAATTAGTGCACACAAAGGGCTTTGAACAGTGTGTGGCACGAAGTAATCACTCGATAAATGTTATCCACTATTATAATCGTTATTATGATTGTCATTCTTCCTAAACTTCTCTAAACAACTACAGATTCATAATTCATAGGGACCTTAGACTTTAGAGGCCATTTAGTTCAATCTCCCACATAAAGCAGTATCATCTCTAAAAGTTCTTAATATTTGGTTAACCATGAAGATGCTTAAATATTTGCACTGCTGGAAAGTTTACTATTTTTCAAAAAAAACAGACTTGGATACAGAAAGTTACCCAAGTTAATAATCAGAAAGTTATTTTATGTAGGGTAGCTACTCTCCACTCACCAGTCTCTTTCCTGGCTCCTCTACAACTTCAGAACAAACCTGCATCCTCTATCCTCTTTCACACAATATTCCAAACAGTCTCTGACTAAAAGGACAGTGGGACACATTGTTTAGGAACCTAAAACAAATTTTGGCAAAATTTACTCAACAACAACAACAACAAAATACCTGTTATATGAGAAACTAGGGCAATATTTGCATTCTGGGGGATTTGACAAACAATTTTCACATTTATCACCCAATCTATTTAAATATGGTTGTAGACCTTCTGTCAGGCTGCTTTCCAAATCGTACAACTTTCCAGAGGCACAATTTTTGGTGCCTTCTTTATAGTCTAGTTATTTCTCTATGAAATCCCTTTGGCTATGCTTTATTCTCCTCATGATTTTCTTTTCCTATTTCTGCTTCTGTCTTTTTATATATCTGTCTTTTGTTCTCTCTTCTTTTTTCATCAATTATTCAACAAACATTTGTGCAGTACTACCAAGTGTCAGGCACTGTGCTAGGCATGCAAAAGTCAAAGATAATTAGATCTGGCTCAAATACCGGCTAAGGCGGAGGAACAGACACAAAAACAGTGTAACATTGTGGTAATACAGTGAGGTAGATACACATAGGCTTCTGTGAGAACACCAGGCAGGAAGGAATGCACAATGGAAGGAGTCAGAAAAGGTTTCTAAAGGAAGATAACTTCATGAAATCTAAAGTGAGTCTAAGCAGTACCTCTCAAACTTTAAAACACTTGAGAATCTTGTTTGAAAGAGTTGGACTCAGTAGACCTGGGTGAGTCTTGAGATGCTGCGTTTCTATCAAGCTCACAGATGACACCCGTGTTGTTGGTCCCCAGACCATTCTCTGAATTGCAAAGGTCTTAAAAGATGACTAATGGCTGTGAGTAAAGGATGGGTGGGGTGAATACACGCAGAACGGACAGTGTGCAGTAAATCGCAGAGATAAGAAACACGGAGTGTGTGTGAGGAAACTGAAGCACATTGATGTCCCAGGCAATTCGAGAGATCGTCAGTTCCTAAATGGGGGTGGATGGGAGTGTGGTATACTTTAAGGAGAAGGGAATTTATTTACATAGGCAACCGAGCACAAGAAAGTAACCAGGACAGTTACATGGTAAAAACTGCAAATCAGATCTGGTGGCTTCAATGGTAGAATCATGAGCAAGACGGTAACATGCTCGACTAAATAAACCTGCTAATGATGATGCGGGCCTAACTTAGGGAGGAACAACAGATTTATTTCAAAGGGAACTGACTTGAAAAATGTTTAGGAGCTAAAGTAGGTTGACTGTATTTTCACTTACTGATTTACAAGTTAAGCAAGCTGTGATTTCTTCGCCTTCTTTGCAGGCCTAGCGTCTATTCTTCATCTGACACTTAGTAACATGAGATCTTGAACAAGCCACTTATGCTCTTTTTGTACAAGGCTCCACACTTTTAAACAGTGAAGAGTTGATCGAAATAAACATTGTGGTTTCTTTAAACCCTAAACTTTATGATCCTATGAACTAAATTCATCTCTTACTAAATCATGAAAGCATAAAATGTATTCTTAAAACTTACCACAATACCTGAAATATAAATAGACAGTGTATGATTAATATTAAATCTACCTAGCCAACAGGTAGTAAAACTTGAGACTTTTAAAATCCTCCCTCTTCTTCACCCACGACATTCATTACCGAGTACAGCTACTTTGTACTTATGTCCAACTGGTGATTCTTTGGTTTATGCCCTTAATCTTTTTTAACTGGATTCCTGCACCAGCACCTTAAGTGTTCTCTCTGGCTCCAAGAAATGGAAGCACTCTGGAGTCAGAAAGCCCTGGGCTTCAATGCTAAGCCCACTGTTTCTTAGCTGTGTGGTTGCCAGCAAGTTATTCAACCTCTCCAAACCTGAGTTTCCTTATCGTAAATCACAAAGATGATGTGAAGATCAAATGTTTGTAAAGTACTTAGCACAGGGCCTACTGCACAGTAAGAACTCAATAAATGCTAGTGATTATTTTGAAAGACAAATCCCATAAAGACTTTAGCAGACGCTTCACACAAAAACAGGAAAATCAAATGGCCAATAAAAAATGAAAAGATGTTCTTCATTAGTAATCAGCAAAATTCAAATTAATACTTCCATGAGTACAATTATGTACCCACCTGATAGCAAAATTTAAGAACTTATAAATTAAGTGTTGATGAGGCTATAGAGCCTCTCATACATTAGTGATGTAACTGACTGGGAAACACAGTTAGAAAAACTGACTGTGCACATACTCAAAATTCAGTAGTTCACTGCCTTGATATTTATCCTGGAGAAGCTCGTAAACATGTGTACTAGAATCTGTGAGCAATTTTATGTGTGTGTGTGTGTGTGTGTGTGTGTGTGTGTGTGTGTGTATCTATAGATAGACAGACGATCGATCGATCGATCGATAGATAGATAGATAGATAGATAGATAGATAGAGATAGAGATAGAGATGATAGAGATAGAGATAGAAATAGAGATATAATGTTTCCCCGAAAATAAGACCTAGCCGAACAATCAGTTCTAATGCATCTTTTGGAGTAAAAATTAATACAACACTCAGTCTTATAGTATAGTACAGTATAGTATAGTATAGTATAGTATAGTATAGTATAGTATAGTATAATATAGTATATGAGACCTGGTCCTATATTATAGTAAAATAAGACCAGGTAGTATTATATTATATTATATTATATTATATCATATTATATAATACAAGACCCAGTCTTATAGCAAAATAAGACTGGGTCTTATATTAATTTTTGCTCCAAAAGATGCATTAGAACTGATTGTCCAGCTAGGTTGTATTTTCGGGGAAACTATATATATATATATATATATATATATATATATATATAGAGAGAGAGAGAGAGAGAGAGAGAGAGAGAGTATTATATATATTAAATAACTTTATTTATTTTAAATTTATTTCTTAAATAAATATATGTAACTCAGGTTCTACCTATCTACCTATGTGTGCAGAAATTTATATTGAAGTTGTTCGGATGCAGCCAAAAAGATTGCTTCCCACTATCTAACATTCAGTTACATGGTCCATCTAGTTTGTGTTATATATTAGTATAAGTAATATTGAAACAATCCAAACATCCATCAATAGTAGAATGAATAAGAAAATTGGTATATTCATGGAGTAGAATGCTATATAACAATTTTCATGAATAAACTAAATGAAATCAACCTGGAAGAATCACACAATGTTTAGCAAAATCAGGTGATCTAGAATAGGTATGCTATGTTCCAAAATGGAAAACCTATAAAGAAAGGTAAGTGTGACAACAGGCAGGGTAGTGGTTAGTGGTTACCTCTAGTGGGGAAGGAAAAGCATGTGATCTAAAAGGAACACACAAAGACTTACTGGGAATCTATTTCTTAATACAAATGGTAGTTATATGAGGTTTGCTTTATAATTATTCCTTAAGCTGTATTTTTATAGCCTCTTCTATGTGTATATTTTCACAATTAAAAAACAAAAGTGATCATGTCAATCTCCTGGTTAAAAATCTTTCAAAAGTTCTTCATTTTTGAAAAAAATCCAAATTCCCTAGCTTGGTCTAGGAGTGCCTTTATTATGTATCTCCTATACCCCTCTTCAGCTTCATCTCTACCACCCCCGTTTATGCCCCAGAATGGTAAATGGCACATAGCGCCTCCAAGTAATCATGCTATCTCAAGTCTGTGGGCCCTTGAAAAATGTTTCCCCGGCTCCCCTTCCTCTGGCTAACCTCTAATTGTCCTTAATATTCAGATAAAATATCAGTCCCTAGGGTAAGCCTTCCTTGACAAATCCCTAGCCTACCTCCATCAGACTCTGGTGCTCTTCCTTTAGCAACCCGTGTCTACCCATTTAAGAGCACCATGTCAGTACCTCACTCTTTAGAATATATCTTTCTCTTTTATTGGCATATTTCTCTTTTGTCTACACCAAGAGCTAAGGATGATATCTGTGCCATAGATCCTCAATAAATGTTTGCTTAATTAATAAAAGTTTAAGATATGTTTCCTATATCACTGGCAGTGATACTTAACTCAAAATATTAAATTCAGCCATGTAAAATTGCCGTATTTTAGATCAAAAACCGTTGATTATTCGCAATTACATGATTCCCGTTGTAACAAACACTCATTTAATACGTTGATTAAGCATAGAATAATAATGACTATTATATCAGCTTTCGCAATGTAACTGTAAGCAGACTGTAATGAAAATCATGATGTGAAATAAGTACAGGGTTAATTTCACCTGCCTTTTTTGCAGCGATAGGTTATGCATCAACTTACAGGGCAGCCCACCTACCCAGCGTTTGTATAAGCCACTAAGCAAATGAAAGAGGGCTATTGATCACTAGCTCAAAACAGCTTCTTTTGAGTTCTTACAAGCACCGCTGTCACACTCTATTTCTCAAAGATGTTATTTGACAGATAACTGGTTCATCTCTGCTGGAGACTATTGATTATTGACTTTGGTGACTGTGAAGCATCAACCATTTGATTAAAAAAGATATTTTGCCTGTGTGTGTTGATATTTTTATAAGATAATTTTTTTTCATTATTCTAACTCGCAGAGCAACTGGATCCATTTTTAATAGTTTTTATCAAGCAAAAGGATTTCTAGGCTAACATGTCCATAAATTGAGTTTTATAAAACTGTAATATGTTTCCTCTCCCTTTATTTCTAAAGATCTAAATGTTATGTTAATACATATATTTCTATATATTCCCATATACTCATGTTTATATAGGAATGTACATATTTGTGTCCGTGTAGCTATATATATGTGTGTGTGTGTGTGTGTGTATATATACACACACACATTTTCAGTGTTTTTTATTTTTTGCAACATCATTCTATACTTACCAACTCATCCCCTCTAGTAGAATTGTTTCTGAGCTAAATTATAATGCTCAATTCCTTTTATATATATATATATATATGTGTGTGTGTGTGTATAAACATATATGTACATATAGACACATATTTGTGTGTGTGTATATACATATATAAAAACATATATATATATATATATATATATATATATATATATATATATATGGAATTGAGCGTTATAATTTAGCTCAGAACCAATTCAACTAGAGGGGATGAGTTGGTAAGTATAGAATGATGTTGCAAAAAATAAAAAACACTGAAAATACTGTTCCCAACTTGTCACTCAGCCACAATAATTGTTCACTGCAGCCATCATTCATAGGCTGGTATCATCCAGGGTGTTAGCATCATGGTTCTATACAAAGTGCCCACGCACCTCAAGTGCCCATGCAACTATATGTGGTATTGATAGTACTACACACCACCGTTTAACTATCCTGTCCTATTGATTTCCACTCTTTAGTTGTCATTATTTTGAGCAGTATTTCTTCAGATCCATACACTAAATCATATGCAATACTTAAATTTGTTATATAAATCACATATTTCCTGCTAAGACACATTTTCAAATTTGCAACTCACCACTGCTTGTATGGTTTCTCATCTACAGGAAATGTGTCTAATTCAACAGCTTCTTGCATGAGTTGCCATAACGAAGATCTGAGATGATCCTGCCATTGGTGTGTCTCACGCTAGCCTAAAACCAAAGTAATAATACAGACAAGTTTGATTTTAACATTAAATGGGAATTTCACCTGCTTGAGAAAACCAAATGACTGACAAATACAATTGGTGATGGGTGATGCTGGGGGATAGCATAAAACATCCTGATGTAGTTCACTCTGTAAAGTCATCAAAAGCACCAGAGCTTTGGTTTTACCAACACCAGCATAGTCGGATATTTTAAAATCTGACCATGAGTCCCATTAGTAACTGCTACGTTGGGTGATATGGATTTGGTTTTATGATACAAAGCACCTTACTCAGCTTCAACTGGGACAGCTCCACTGTTATATGTTTGCATATTCTGTTTTCCATGTAAGATTTCATTGGAACAGGGGGTTGCATAGTTACAGATAAAAGGAGGGGGAAATTTTGAAAACCACTTAAGTATATGAAATGAAATAAAACTAAAGTTGGTCTGAAGCAAGAAAGAGACCTGAATGTAAGTTTTTCCATAATCTGATCTAGTTACCAAAGGAGGTTTGTCATATCAATCAGTAACTGTTCCTTTTCAACATTATATTGGACCATATTCTCCAGGACTGTGCCAGTTTCAAATGTTCTACCCATTATCAAACCATGAGTTTTGATTTCTAGTTTGGAAAGTATGGTCACTATATCTAAAACAAACTTGCTGTCTGACCCAATGAGAGTCCCTTTCCTGGCCAGGTGCTTACAACTGCTGCTAGGAATCCCCCCCCGACCACACGCTTCTGCCCCAGTACCATCCCTATGTGGCCCCAGTGTCACCCACCACGTCAGAGGAGGTGAATTTCTTTCTCCTCTGAATTCCTAGTACACTTATTGTCAAATCATTAATATGTGCCTTTGATCATATATACTATCTCTGTTATTTGACCTCATCTCCCTAAATGACTATAAGCTCCCAGATGACAGAAACTTTGTGTTACAGTTTCCCCAACTCTGCCAACAATAGCAATAGCACTGAGCAGAGAACTCTGTACATGGGAGGCATTCATTCAAAGAATATTTATTATGTACCTACTATGTGCCAAACAGACACCATCTGTCCCTGACAAAGATTATAATTTAATAGAGAATACAGGAAACACAGGAATAAGCAATTATATTGTGTGGTAAGTGCTATGACAGAGGAAGTACAGACACTGAATAAACAGTGCCGAATTAATGAACTTCAGAGCTTTTCTTCACTATCAGTGTTTTCATGTCCTATTTCCAGTGTTTGAGAAAGGGACAATTACTTGAAGAAACTCATTTTCAGGCAGCACAGGGAGAACCTAGGAAGATTAGCATCCAAAAACCAGGAGGCAGTTTTAATTCCATGAAGACAAGTCACTACGAAGAATTTCTAATATTTTTAAGTCACTGCTGGGTTGTGGTGTTGTTTTGTTTTGTTTTGTTCCTGCTTTCTAACACACACACACACACACACACACACACACACACACACACACAGAGTAGCAAAAATCCTGGCATGCTCAGGCCACTCTGCAAATGGCTGATTGCCCTGTAGGGAACTTCATTTTACACCTGCACACCACAAGGGTTTTAGAGCAACTGTGGGTTAGGAAGGCTTCTAAGGAAATTTCACTCATTTCTTTTTCCATTCAAAACTCTAATTACCATTCCTAGGAGCATTTTTCTACAAGCCTATAAGCCTGTAACCTCTATAAGGTTTTACATTTCATAGTCACTGGGGATGAAAACAGTAAGAAAGGCCATAGTGGTTTGCTAGGAATCCAAAATGTCAATGCAACTATAAAATCCTTTACCAAAAATAAATATGAATTTGTTGTCCACTTCTCAAACCAGAAATGTCTCTATTTAAGGATATTTAGTATCATCTGAGGTCTCCGTTTCTACCAAGATTCGCAATAGTAAAGCTCCCCTCCATTAAATAAAGGTGGGAAAAGCAATAGTACCTAAACAACACAAATAGTACCTACACGTGCATACAAATTTTGCACGTTCCCCCTCTTTGCCTTGATTTCCTCATAAGAATAACCTGTAGTCAAGCTAAACCTTTAGCCAAAAACTTACAACCTTGCTACAAAAATATGCATAGACAGGTAAATTTCTGAAAACCCAGGCTCCAATTCTAAATTATATTTTCTCTTTCAAGCAATCGATACATAGCATGATCTCTTATCTGAATCAGCAGCAATGTCTCATTTCAGATTTATGTAATGCAATAAATATGTCTAATATGCTAAAGAAACAAATGGATTCTATGCTTCTTTACCAATAAGCATCTCCCTCAGTAGTCTATAGGCCCAACTTTTTCCACAAGTCGTTGGTCCTCAGAAGAAGGTGTAAAAGATTCATGTGTGATAGGAAAGAAGCATTCAGACTGCAGCAAATACAGCCCTCTACTCCTTTCGCGTTATTACTGGACACTTTGTGCCTCTTTTTGCATAAATTTTGCAACGTCCAACCATAAGCTTAAAAGAGACTGCAAGAGAAAATAATAGGAGGCATGGAAAAAGAATTTAAAATGTCAATTTGTTTACTTCTTTATTCTAATTGAAGGAAGTCTCTCTTGCTTTGAGTCCACTATGCTCATAAGCAACTAAGCAATCATTTGATTTGAACACAGCAATTCCATGCAAAGTCTTTTAGCTATAAATGTGACCTGAAGCCAGAACTAGCGCAGGAAAGGTGAGCATCTGCCCTCATGTTTAACAAACAAGATAACCCCCAATTTGTCTTTATCTTTTATCAGTATTAAGACTTTTTCACTAAGATTACATCCAAATTAATAGATTCACTTACATAAAGCCACAATAAAACTTAAAAAAAGAAAAAGAAAAAACCTTTAAATGTAAGAGGCTTTACCTTAAACATAGGCGGCTTTTCCCCATTACTTAGGTTAGGCAGATTCCTTTTGCTTATGATATTCCTATAGGATATACTTACAAGGGAAACTCTATGAATTTTCCTATACTTTTAAAACACACATATATTTTATAGCATCCACAATCAATTCTAAGTTCATTCTAACCTTGAAAAATATTGACCATGTACTAAGAAACTATTAAATACTAATAACTACAGACATACCAGACAATGACAGCAGAAAAACACGCGACCCCTCCGGGATCTGTTCATAAACATCCCCTTTCAGCAAGGCAAACACACTCCTCCCAACACCAGCCAGATGCTGCTCTGGGGCAAGCAAGCAGAAAGCCGGAGGCCGCTGATTTTTCCACACTACATACAATTTCTTACTGCCTTGTCATCAAGAACCTTTTTAACCAAAACTGTGAAGATTTTGTAATTCCAGGAGCCCAGCACATTAAAGATACTTTGCAACAACAGGAGGGAGTGATGTGCAAATGAGGAACATGAAGACTGTAATATCTAAGGTCATACCACCTTTGTCATCTGCTTTTCTAGTTCCGTTGTGAGGCAGAGGAAATCCAATTTGCTCTATGTGGTAAAAAAGCTAACCCAGGACTTTCTGCCAATGATAAGAGTAAGATCAAGGTAGAGAAGGGAATACATACCAGAGGTAGTGAAAATACTACAGCCAAACTGTCTGACCCCCAAAATCCAATGGTTCCAAAGTGGAGTCAGAAGCTTATGAGCTCCTTCATGAGAATCTCTATCTATATTTATAACGTATGTGCTCACTTAAAGCAGAAAATTTACAGAAGCCTCTCAAAGAGAAAGGGTCATTCCTGCAACCATTTTTAATACGTTGATCAGCATTCTGTGATCTTCCAGCGTCCGACAACTAGCAGAGTAAGGACAGAGGGAGAAATTGGACCTTGGGCTGGCGATGCCTGGTGCACTTATATCCATTTTCCTTCCATCTGAATTGTGGTCTGTCCCATATGACTTAGCCTGCCTCTTTCTGGTTCGTTCATAAAAGTTATCGTCAACACACCAGCAGCAGGCAGGGCTGCTGTACAGACACTGTGGGGCTCTGCAGCAAAGACTACCCATGTAAACAACCTTGTGATTGCTTCAGGGCCGACTGCCTTAAGATAAGCCTTTTTCTGTGGCTAAACTGCAGTACCCTGAAAAGTTATATCTTTAAGGGGGTAAAAGCAGAGACTTCATTTCTAGATTTAAATATGGGGAGGGGGAGAAATATATATGTGTATATACAATTTTCTTGAAATATCTCCAACCTTGATTCACTTGAAGTCTTTCCAATAAATCACATTTATTTTGCAGCAGACACAAATACATAAATTCTGATAAATATATTGCCATGCTCATTTCTGATGATATACCTTCCCCCCTCCCCACCAAAAACAAGCTCTGACATTTCTAGGGGACACAGTATCCCAGCACAGAATACCTGGGAACCATGCCATTAAAAAAGAAAAAAAAAAAAAAAAAAATGCTGCCGGCTGTGACTAGATCACTTTCTTAAAGGGACCACTTCCCTATATAACTGCAGTGCCAATGTGTCCTCTTACCTCTAACCTGACCCCTGTTCTGTGTTCCTCTCCCCAGCCCAAATTTAGCCTAGAGTGTCTCTGCAAGATTAATGCCATTAGTTTTGCAACTAAAAAATATATATACCATTCCCTACTAAAATATGTAAATATATCCCAAAATATTTATTTAAGTTACACCTGTCAGGAAGTAAATATAAATGCATACTTAAAGACACATTTTTTTTTTATGTTTTTTGGAAGCATAGCATTTCTTAGATGTGGGACTGAGGTCAGCACTTCTAACAAGCACAGCTGTTCCCTTCTGTCTCTCAATCTCTCTCTCTCTCTCTCTCTCTCTCTCTCTCTCTCTCTCTCTCTCTCTCTCTCTTTCTCTTCCCTTCTGTAGCTGTGCATTGGTCTGAAACCCCCTGGTTACAATAAGAAAGCCCTCCCACCCTCTGCCAACCCTCACTGCAAACAGAAAGGTTCCAACACACCCAAGTCTGGGGAGAGATACTCGCACACAGGAAAGGCTGGTGGTTTCTTGCCTCAGAGGTAGTTCACTTCATTAACCTCCTTTCCACCCCATTTTTCCACCCTCTCCCATCCTCATTCTCCCACCCCACCAGGAGCAATTAATAGACATCACCACACCCTCCAAAAAACAGGTTAGAACCCAGAATGAGCAAAGAGCCACCTACCATTCCGTGCTTGAAAACTACGGTCCTGATCCAGCAGTGTTTGCCCCAGAAATCCTCCCTACTTGTTTTCCATTAACCACATTCCAAACTGTGATAAGGAACAGATGCTTTGGAGGTGGGCAAATTGTTTAAAATTGATGGACAAGTGATTTCCAAGAAAGCCCAATCTTAGAGTCACTCAAGCCCCTAGGAATTGAGGGGTGAGGAGAAAACAGGAAAATAGTAAAAATGAAAAAAGAAAAGAAAAAGGTAAGCATATAACAAGCACCACCCACCCCCATAAAAATGAAAAGAGAAGAGCAGGTTTTAAAGAAGAGTGGCTTGCTGAAT